>NW_027397070.1:6237179-6237308 GCF_003265705.2 Callorhinus ursinus | reverse complement strand
TGTTCATAACACCCAGTGCTCCATGCAGAACGTGCCCTCCTCAATACCCATCACCAGGCTAACCCATCCCCCCACCCCCCTACCCTCTAGAACCCTCAGTTTGTTTTTCAGAGTCCATCATCTCTCATG
>NW_027397070.1:6232556-6237169 GCF_003265705.2 Callorhinus ursinus | reverse complement strand
CTGTTTCTTTTGCTGTGCAAAAGCTTTTTATCTTGATGAAATCCCAAGAGTCCATTTCTGCCCTTGCTTCCCTTGCCTTTGGTGATGTTTCTAGGAAGAAGTTGCTGCAGCTGAGGTCGAAGAGGTTGCTGCCTGTGTTCTCCTTTAGGATTTTGATGGACTCCTGTCTCACGTTTAGGTCTTTCAACCATTTGGAGTCTCTTTTCGTGTGTGGTATAAGGAAATGGTCCAGTTTCATTCTTCTGCATGGGGCTGTCCAATATTCCCAACACCTTTTGTTGAAGAGACTGTCTTTTTTCCATTGGACATTCTTTCCTGCTTTGTCAAAGATGAGTTGACCATGGAGTTGAGGGTCCATTTCTGGGCTCTCTATTCTGTTCCATTGATCTATGTGTCTGTTTTTATGGCAGTACCATACTGTCTTGAAGATGACAGCTTTGTAATAGAGCTGGAAGTCCGGAATTGTGATGCTGCCAACTTTGCTTTTCTTTTTCAACATTCCACTGGCTATTCAGGGTTTATTCTGGTTCCATGCAAATTTTAGGATTATTTGTTCCATTTCTTTGAAAAAAGTGGATGGTATTTTGATGGGGATTGCATTGAATGTGTAGAATGCTCTAGGTAGCATTGACATCTTCACAATGTTTGTTCTTCCAATCCATGAGCATGGAACGTTTTTCCATTTCTTTGTGTCTTCCTCAATTGCTTTCATGAGTATTTTATAGTTTTCTGAGTACAAATCCTTTGCCTCTTTGGTTAGATTTATTCCTAGATATCTTATGGTTTTGGGTGCAGTTGTAAATGGGATCGACTCCTTAATTTGTCTCTCTTCTGTCTGGTTGTTAGTATATAGGAATGCCACTGATTTCTGTGCATTGATTTTATATCCTTCCACTTGACTGAATTCCTGTATGAGTTCTAGCAGTTTTGGGGTGGAGTCTTTTGGGTTTTCCACATACATTATCATAATATCTGCAAACAGTGAGAGTTGGACTTCCTCTTTGCTGATTTGGATGCCTTTGATTTCTTTTTGTTGTCTGATTGCTGTGGTAGGACTTCTAATACTACGTTGAATAGCAGTGGTGATAGTGGACATCCCTGACATGTTCCTGACATTAGGGGGAAGCTCTCAGCTTTTCCCTATTGGGAATGATATTTGCTGTAGGTTTTTCATAGATGGCTTTATGATATTGAGGTATGTACCCTGTATCCCTATACTCTGAAGAGTTTTGATCAAGAAAGGATGCTGTACTTTGTCAAATGCTTTTTCTGCATCTATTGGGAGGATCACATGATTCTTGTTCTTTCTTTTGTTAATGTATTGTATCACGTTGATTGATTTGCGGATGTTGAACCAACCTTGCAGCCCAGGGACAAATCCCACTTGGTCAAGGTGAATAATCCTTTTAATTTACTGTAGGATCCTATTGGCTAGTATTTTGGTGAGAATTTTTGCATCCATGTTCATCAAGGATATTGGTCTCTAATTCTCCTTTTTGTTGGGGACTTTGTCTGGTTTGGGGATCAAGGTAATGCTGGCCTCATAAAATGAGTTTGGAAGTTTTCCTTCCATTTCTATTTTTTGGAACAGTTTCAGGAGAATAGGTATTAATTCTTCTTGAAATGTCTGATAGAATTCCCCTGGGAAGCCATCTGGCCCTGGGCTTTTGTTTCTTGGGAGATTTTTGATGACTGCTTCAATTTCCTTAGTGGTTATAGGTCTGTTCAGGTTTTCTATTTCTTCCTGGTTCAATTTTGGTAGTTGATACATCTCTAGGAATGCACCCATTTCTTCCAGGTTCTCTAATTTGCTGGCATAGAGTTGCTCATAATATGTTCTTATAATTGTTTGTATGTCTTTGGTGTTGGTTGTGATCTCTCCTCTTTCATTTATGATTTTGTTGATTTGGGTCATTTCTCTTTTATTTTTGATAAGTCTGGCCAGGGGTTTCTCAATCTTGTTAATTCTTTCAAAGAACCAGCTCCTAGTTTCGTTGATCTGTTCTACTGTTCTTTTGGTTTCTATTTCATTGATTTCTGCTCTGATCTTTATTATTTCTCTTCTCCTGCTTGGTTTAGGCTTTATTTGCCTTTTTTTCTCTAGCTCCTTTATGTGTAGGGTTAGGTTGTGTATTTGAGACCTTGTTTCTTGAGAAAGGCTGTATTGCTATATACTTCCATCTCAGGACTGCCTTTGCTGTATCCCAAAGATTTTGAACAGTTGTGTTTTCATTTTCATTGGTTTCCATGAATTTTTTTTATTTCTTCTTTAATTTCTGGTTGACCCATTCATTCTTTAGTAGGATGCTCTTTAGCCTCCATGTATTTGAGTTCCTTCTGACTTTCCTCTTGTGATTGAGTTGTAGTTTCAAAGCACTGTGGTCTGAAAATATGCAGGGGATAATCCCAATCTTTTGGTAGCGGTTGAGACCTGATTTGTGACCTAGGATGTGACCTATTCTGGAGAACGTTCCATGGGCACTAGAGAAGAATGTGCATTCTGTTGCTTTGGGATGGAATGTTCTGAATATATCTGTGAAGTCCATTTGGTTCAGTGTGTCATTTAATGTCTTTATCTCCTTGTTGATCTTTTGCTTAGATAATCTGTTCATTTCAGTCGGGGGGTGTTAAAGTCCCCCACTATTATTTTATTGTTGTCAATGTGTTTCTTGTTTTTGTTATTAATTGCCTTATATAATTGGCTGCTCCCATGTTAGGGGCATAGATATTTACATTCGTTAGATCTTCTTGGTGGATAGACCCTTTAAGTAGGATATAGTGTCCTTCCTCATCTCATATTACAGTCTTTGTTTTAAAATCTAATTTGTCTGATATAAGGATTGCCACTCCAGCTTTCTTTTGGTGTCCATTAGCATGGTAAGTTGTTTTCCATCCCCTCACTTTCAATCTGGGTATGTCTTTGGGTCTAAAATGAGTCTCTTGCAGAGAGCATATTGATGGGTCTTGTTTTTTAATGCAATCTGATAGCCTGTGTCTTTTGATTGGGACATTTACCCATTTACATTCAGGGTAACTATTGAAAGATATGAATTTAGTGCCATTGTATTGCCTGTAAGCTGACTGTTACTGTATATTTATGTATTCCTTTCTGGTCTATGCTGCTTTTAGGCTCTCTCTTTGCTTAGAGGACCCCTTTCAATATTTCTTGTAGGGCTGGTTTCGTGTTTTCAAATTCCTTTAGTTTTTGTCTTGGAAGCTTTTTATGTCTCCTTCTATTTTCAATGACAGCCTAGCTGGATATTGTATTCCTGGATGCATATTTTTCTCGTTTAGTGCTCTGAAGACATCATGCTCGTCATTTCTGGCCTGCCAGGTCTCTGTGGATAGGTCTGTTGCCAATCTAATGTTTCTACCATTATAGCTTTCTCTTCTCCCGAGCTGGTTTCAAGATTTTCATATCTCTTCTCCCGAGCTGGTTTCAAGATTTTCTCTTTGTCTCTGAGACTCCCAAGTTTTACTATTAGATGTCGGGGTGTTGACCTATTTTTATTGATTTTGAGAGGGGTTCTCTGTGCCTCCTGGATTTTGATGCCTGTTCCCTTCCCCACATTAGGGAAGTTCTCTGCTATAATTTGGTCCAATATACCTTCTGCCCCTCTCTCTCTTTCTTCTTCTTCTGGGATCCCAATTATTCTAATGTTGTTTAGTCTTATCGTATCACTTATCTCTCGAATACTATCCTCGTGTTCCAGTCGTTTATCTCTCTTTTTCTCAGCTTCTTTATTTTCCATCATTTGGTCTTCTATATCGCTGATTCTCTCTCTGCCTCATTTATCCTAGCAGTTAGTGCCCCCATTTTTTATTGCACTTCATTAATAGCCTTTTTGATTTCGATTTGGTTAGATTTTAGTTCTATTATTTCTCCAGGAAGGGTTTCTCTAATAACTTCCATGCTTTTTTCAAGCCCAGTTAGGATCTTCAAAATTATGATTCTGAACTCTAGGTCCGACATCGTACTAATGTCCGTATTGAGTAGGTCCCTGGCAGACGGCACTACCTCTTGTTCTTTTTTGCTGAGGTGATTTTTTTCGTGTTGTCATTTTGTCCAGAGGAGAATCGATGAATGAGAGAACAAAATGCTAACAGGTTAACAGCATCCCCAGCAAACATACTCTAAACAAATCAGAAAAGACCTGAAACTAGGGGAAAAGAAAGAGAAAGAAAGAAAAAAGAAAGAGGAAAAAAAAAGAAAAAGAAAAAGATCAAAACAAACTAAACAGGACATAACAAAAAGAAACAGAATATGATCATATATGATCAGGCTAGTGCATAGACCTGTACCACACACTAGATTTTGGTTGTATTTTGGTCTGTTAGAAGAAAGTGCCTCCTAAAATTTTAAAGAAAGAAAGACTTATATATGTACAAAATAAGGGTTGATAAAATGAAGGGATGGAAGATGACTGTAAAGATGAAAATTATAAAAGATTTTATAAAAGGAATTGATAAGAATGCATTTGAAAAGAGAAAGAAGTTTTTTTTAAAAAAAAAAAAGATATAAAAGGGAGAGAATGTGATCAGGCAGGAGACTAGAACAAAGCCATACCCTAGTGATTTAGGGTATATTTTGATCTGTTAGAAGAAATTGTATC
>NW_027397070.1:6161437-6232456 GCF_003265705.2 Callorhinus ursinus | reverse complement strand
TGATATGTTAAAAGAAATTATATAACAAAATTATAAAGACAAAAAAATATATATATATATATATATATATATATATATATATATATATATATGCCAAAAATAAGGTTATCTACTATGAAGGGATAGAATATGACTCAAAATGAAAAATGAATTTTTTTTTTCAAAAAGGGATTGATAAGATGTTGGTTGAAAAAGGGAAAAATAAAAATAAAAAAAAAGTTAAAAAATTAACTTTGAAAAACTAAAGAATCATGGTAAAAAAGCCATGAATTCTATATGCAGTATTCCCCTTGTGCTGGAGTTCTCCCATTCTCCTTGATCAGTAAACTTGGTGTTGGCTGGCTGTTAGTGCTGATCTTCTGGGGGAGGGGCCTGTTGCCGTGGTTCCCAGATGTATTTGCTGGAGGCGGAATTGCCCTGCCCATGCTGGGTTCCGGCTAAGTCATCTGCTCGGGTTTGCTCTCGTTCCCTGCAAGCTTTCCGTACACCTTTGGAGGACGGGAGTGAAAATGGTGGCCACCCAATCTCTGCCCGGAGGAGCCGAGAACTCGGGGTCCTGCTCCTCAGTGAGCCCCAAGAGGAAAGCAGTCAATCACTCCCATCTGCTGGCCTCCGGCTGCACTCCATGCTCACCCGGCCTGTGACCGAGAGTTTCTATCTCTGGCACCCGACTCGGTGTGGTGTCTCCAAACCCAGCAGATCCCTGCGGTGCGCTTTCACGCCACTCCTTCCAGGGGAGGAAGGGGAGTCTCCCCGTATCTGCTGCTTGTTGGGTCCCTGCTGGAGGAGCAGTGGCCTGACTGTCACCGATCACAGTTTATGGCAACCCTGAGCTGATAGCCCGCGCCTTGGCTCCGTCTCTGCAGCCGGCTTCTCCACTCCGATACCTGGGAGCTCTGCTGCACTCAGGCACCCCCGGTGTTTCTGTGACCCCGAGGGTCCTGAGACCACACCGTCCCACGTGGGTCCACCGCCTGCTTAGCCACTGAAGTGACGTCCCTCCGTGGAGCCGACTTCTAAAAGTTCCGATTTTGTACTCCGCGGTTCTCTCACTTGCCAGAAGCGGCTGACAGAGGCCCCCTCCCCCACCGTCTATCCTCCCGAATATCGCCTCGGATTCACTTCTCTGCATGTCCTACCTTCCAGAAAATGGTCGCTTTTCTGTTCAGAGTTCTGTTCAGAACTCTGCAGAGAGTTGTTGCTATTCTTCTCTTCGATCTCCTGTTGAGTTTGTAGGTGTTCAGAATGGTTTGATCCCTATCCAGCTGAATTCCTGAGACCAGACGAAATCCAGGTCTCCTACTCCTCTGCCATCTTACTCTGCCTCTCCTGGGTCCTTTTTCTTTTTGATAAGTCTGGCAATGGGTTTATCAATTTTATTAATTTTTTCAAAGACTCAGCTCCTGATTTCATTTATCAATCCTATTTTTTTTTAAATTTCTATATCCTTTATTTCTGCTCTAATCTTTATTACTTCCTTCTTTCTGCTGGCTTTAGGATTTGTTTAGTGTTCTTTTCCTAGTTCCTGTAAGTGTAAAGTTAGGTTGTTTATTTGACATCTTTCTTGCTTCTCAGGGTAGGCTTACATTGCTATATGCTTCCCTCTTAGGACAGCTTTTGGTACATTCCAAAGGTCTTAGATCACTGTTTTTTCATTTTCATTTGTTTCCATGTATTTTTGTTTATGTCATCTTTGATTTCCTGGTTGACCTGTTCACTGTTTAGTAGCATGTTGTTTAGCCTCCATGTATTTGTGGACTTTCTAAAGTTTTTCTTATGGTTGACATCTAGTCACATAGTGTCTTGGTCAGAAAAGTTGCATGGTATGATCTCAGTCTTTCTGTATTTGTTGAGGCCTGTTTTGTGATCTAATACGTGATCTATTCTGGAGAATGTTCCATGTGCACTTAAAAAGAATGTGTATTCTGCTGCTTTAGTATGGAATGTTCTGGATATATGTTAAGTCCATCTGATCCAGTGTGTAATTCAAAGCCATTGTTTCCTTGTTTGTTTTCTGCTTGGATGATCTGTTGATTAATATAAGTGGAATGTCAAGGTCCCCTGTTATTATTGTATTATTATCAATTAGTTCTTTTATGTTTATCAGTTGTTTTATATATTTGGGTACTCCCAAGTTGGGGCCATAAATACAATTGTTAGATCTTCTTGTTGGATAGTCCCCTTTCTGATGATACATTGCCCATCTTCATCTCTTCATAGAGTCTTTGGTTTAAAATCTAGTTTGTGGATCACCACATCAAAAACTAATGATGTATTGTATGGTGACTAACATAACATAGTAAAATTAAAAAAAAAATAAATCTAGTTTGTTAGATACAAGTATTACTGTTCCAGGTTTCCTTCGACATCAGTTCGCATGATAAATGTTTCTCCACCCACTCACTTTCAATCTGCAGGTGACTTTAGGTCCAAAATGAGTCTCTTGTAGGCAGCATATGGATGGGTCTTGTTATTTTATCCATTCTGAAACCCTATGTCTTTGGATTGGAGCATTTAGTCTATTTACATTCAAAGTAATTACTGATAGATAGTATTTATTGCCATTTTTTTTGCTTGCTTTGTCATTGTTTCTAGAGATTTTCTCTAATCCTTTTTTGTCTTTGTCATTTTTCATCTCTCCTTTGCACTTAAAGAGGCCCCTTTAATATTTCTTGCAGGGCTGGTTTAGTGGTCACAAACTCCTTTAGTTTTTGAGTTTCTGGGAAACACTCTCTCTCTCTTTCTAATCTGAATAACAGCCTTATTGGATAGAGTATTATTGGCTGCAGGTTTTTCCCATTCAGCACATTGAATGTATCATGCCACTCCCTCTGGCTTGCCCAATTTCTTTTCTTTTCTTTTTTTTTCTTTTTTAGATTTTCTTTTTTTATTTGACAGGGAGAGAGAGCACAAGCAGGGGGAGCAGAAGAGGGTGAAGCAGGCTCCCCGCTGAGCAGGGAGCCCAATGTGAGGCTCAATCTCAGGACTCTGTGATCATGACCTAAGCCCAAGGCAGTCGCTTAACCAACTGAGCCAACCAGGTGCCCCTGGCTTGCCCAATTTCTGTTGAAAAATCTCCGGCAAGTTTTGTGGGTTTTCCCCTATAAGATAAGGACTTACATTGTCTTGCTGCTTTAAGATTTTTTCTTTATCACTGTATTTTGCAAATTTAATTACAATATATCTTAGTGTTGGCCTGCTTTTGTTGATTTTGATGGGCCTTTTCTTTGCCTCCCATTTCCTTCCCCAGATTAGAGAAGTTCTCAGCTCTTATTTCTTGAAATAAATTTTATGTCCCCTTTTCTCTCTCTTCCTCTTCTGGGACTCCTAAACTATGAATGTTATTACATTTGAGGGAGTCACTGAGTTTCCTAAGTCTATTCTAGTGTTCCATAATTCCTTTTTTTGTTCAGCTTCATTATTTTCATTATTTTGTCTTCTTGGTAATTAATTCAGTCTTCTGCTTTTTCTAGCCTGCTGTTCATTGCATCAAGCCTGTTTCCAATCTCAGTTATTGCATTCTTCATCTCTGATTCTTTTTTTTTTAACTCATTTATCTCTGTGGTAGGGGTCTCCTTGATGTCTTCTATTCTTTTCTCAAGCCCAGTGAGTATCCTTATAATTATTTCTTTAAATTCTCCATCAGGCATGTTACTTATATCTGTTTCACTTAGATCTCTGGCCATGGCCTTATCTTGTCCTTTCATTTGGGATAAATTCCTCCATCTTGACATTTTATCTAAGTCTCTGCCTTCTTCTTTGTGTTAGAAAAGCTAGTCATGTCTTCTCCTGAAAGTAATGGCTTGATGAAGAAGAGGTCATGTAGTTCCCAGGGCCTTGCACTTCAGGGAGTGTCTCCAGTGTGTGCTGTACATGCTCTACTATTATGATTTGGCTGCTCTGTCCTTCAGGCTGGTTGTCTGCAGAGGCTCTCTTTCCCTCCTATGGGTAGTATATGGTCCCTGGCCTGAATGCTGGGACTAAGACAAACTTGACTGAGAAAGGTAGTCCCACCAGAGAACAAGGGGTGGGGCTTGGTATAAGCAAGTCAGGCAGCCTGTGTCAGGACTGAACTGCTTCCTTCACGTGGCTCTGTGTTTATGCTGAGGGGTGGGGGAGGAAAATGTCACTGTTCCACTCCTTTGTTCTCAGGGAATGTTGCTGCCCAGGATGCACTCTAAGAGGGAATAATTTCCAGTGTGCTCCAAGTATTTTTCAGATTGCTGTTCCCATGCTGTCTACCCCCAGGTTGTTGCCTGCCTTCTCTCCAGGAGCAGTGCAATGCCCTTCCAGCTCTATCCCAGGCAAGCTGCTAACCTTTAAAACTCCAGGCTTTAAGCCCTATTGGTTGCAAGAACTCTGGAAATTCAGCCCCTCTCCTTATCCAAGCCAATGGCTTTGGAAAAATGCTCTCCTTGTGCATTCCCCCATGTATTCCCCTTTCTCTCACCCTTCTCTGTCATCTCGGTTCCCTCCCCTCGGCAGCACCATGATCCATTTCTCCCCTAAACCGTGTCTCCACACTTCCTACCCTCTTTGATGTGGTCTCTTCTCTCCCTTTAGTTGTGGAGTTTATTTTGTAGTTTTCAGGATGATTTCTTGGGTATTTAGGATAATATGATAATTATCTAGTTGTGTTCATGAGACAAGACAATCCTAGGGTCTTCCTATTCTGTTGTCAACTTTCTCTCCTCTATTTCTTTAAATTTTATTCTGATTTTAAATATTTTCAACTGTATCTTCTTCAGTGTGCATAATGGGACTTATGGAATGGTAGTTTTTACTACAGAAAATTTTCTCTGACTCATCTGATTATGAGTTTGGAGATTACAGTATCTATAGGTATTTCTCTTGGGCCAGTCTGCTTTTTCAGAAAGGATGTCTTCATTTCCCACTTGGAGTATATAAATTTGGCTTCCAGGATTCTTGGAACATGATAGGATAAGTGGCTAAAGTGTTAATTGGGGGTGGGGGGAAGAGTCTGGATGAGCTTTAAATTCCAGCATTTTTTGTCCCAAATATTATAGGTAGGCAAATGATGGAATAAAACTACCCATAACAGATAAATGAAAATTAGGGATTAAAGCTACTTTGAGAGCAAGAAGAATGCTTTTGCTGTTGAATTAGAAGTGATGTTGAGAAATCAAGTAAGGATATAAGTCAACTGAGGGGTGCCTGGGTGGCTTAGTCAGTTAAGCTGCTGACTCCTGCTTTCAGCTCATGTCATGATCTCAGGGTCGTGAGATCAAGTCCTTAGTCGGGCTCATGCCCAGCACGGAGTCTACTTGTCCCTCTCCCTACTGCCCCCCCAATACTTTCTCTCTCAAATAAATAAATATCTTTTTTTTAAAAAAATAGGAATATAACTTGAGATAGGAATAGGAATATACTTAAGATAAGTATGTGCATATGGGTATTACTTAAGTAGGACTAAATTTGGAGTTAAAGAGATGTTGTGCTTATCATTAATTACTTATGGTTATCTTAAGCTGTGTGTGACTATTTTAATAGTGACAGTACTGTTTTCCACTACCCACTAATATCTTAAATGCCTACTTCTCCACTTAAATACATACGTAATATTCTCATGGTCATTAGTAGATATTATCACAGAGTATTATCTTTATCTAACTATAACAAAACAATGAAAATAAGAGAAACAAGGTTTAAGATAAAAAATGCACTGGAAAATTAGTATAAAGACTGATCCACTTAAGCTATTAATATAGACTATGGAGCCTTATTTTCATATGAAATGTTTAGTAGAATCAGAACATCAGGGCGGCATGCACAGAGGGCATTCTTCCTCAGCAATGAGGATTATCCTCTGCATTTGGCCACTGCTACAGTTTAGATGTTCGCTGTGATGCCATCTGTTAAGGTTGATTGTGCAGTGACCTTAGGCAGTCTGAAACCTGTTCAATTGAGCCCATATATAGAGTTCTGGGTGGGAACCAGGAGGACAGATGGTAGGGTTGGAGATGAGGAACTTGTTTGTTACAGCTGATGAAAATTATTCTTCTTGCCAAAACCATTAAATGTGATATCCTTGGCACAGCGTTTCTCAACAAATAGGGTGTCCCACTTGGTGGATTAGCTGCAGGTGAATTGAAGCATTCAACAGTCTCTGACTATTTAAGTTTGCCTAGTTCTTTACTTTTACATCCCTGATATCCTAAGATTAAGTCAATGTTCAGCAGCAGGACACTCTGTGTTAAGTATGGCATTTCACAAATGTAGTTTTTAAAATATACATGTGCATTGGATAGTACAAACTGGATTATAATTCTGCAGCAAATTAAAAGAGTTTATAAATATCCCCAATTGAATGAAACCAAATAAAAAAAGAAAAATTCCTATAAGGAAGCTGAATAAAAAATTCAAGTAAATCAACTCACTTTTCATATACATACACATGTATCATGAAGACTTATCAATGCCAATTATTTAAGAAAATGTATTAAATCATTTTATAGGAAATAAATATATGTATGATCAGACAAGATAATTATTGCGAAGTAGTTTTTACAACTTGGGAAGCAGAAAAATCTGCCCACTATATAGACGTTTATTCTTCATTATTTGACAGCCCAAAAATGTTACTTACTGTAGAATTCATATCTAAACTATGTAAACTGAAAAGTAATTTTAAAACATTTTTTTAGGCAAAGGATATTTAAAAGGACAAAACTCAACATGAAAAGAAGTGAACAATATAGATTATATCGACTTTTAGTATTGAAAAGTCTGGAAGTGCCTTTCACTAATCAAATCTCCTGTTTCTTTAGAGGTTTCACCTAAAGTATATTAGACATACATCTTATTCTAAATATATTTAGGGCAGTAAGATGATGGCAGTGTATGGATAATATGTTTCAGGAGTCTTTATTTAAAAGCATTCATATACTACCAAAGTAATACATACTTCATTTTATTGTTTACATAAATACCTTTATATTTTTCTGCAATGTTTTTTTTTTTCCCCTTTTTGGTTAATACATCTTGAAGATCTTCCCCAATACATTGAGTTCTTCAGTCTTTTGAACTGCTGCATTGACAGCATCCATAGATGAATGTTATATAATTTATTTAGCCAGGTCCATGTGTATAGGTGTTAGTTGTCTTTAGAAATATTTCCTCTTCCTTTGGTTATTATTGACCATGTTGTAGGGATATTCTCTATATGCATATTGTGCCCATATTTGAATATTTTCTAGAGGTGATACATATAAACGTGATTTTGATATGAAAGAATAGATGAATATTTAATATTAATATTTACACATCTCCCACCAAAGAGCCTCTACCAATTCAAACTCCCAGCAGCTGTGTATGAAATGACTATTTTCATGCAAATTTCAAAACAACTAATCTTTAAAAAGTGATTTTGCTAATTAAATGTATGAGATATATATAATCATTGTTTTCATTTGTGTTTCTCTATCAATAGGAATATGTTGCTTTTTCCTCTTTAATCAATTTGTAAGGGAATTCTTATTTATGCATTGATATATATACATATGCAATAGTATCAATTGACTACCTATTTTGTATAATAGTGAGCAAAGTCAAGGCAGTGCCTGCATTCTCAGAACTTATGCAATCAGAGTATTAAAAATAAATCATTTTGATTTATAATTAGTTTATAATTGTTTATTTTTTGGTTATTTTTATTTTTTACTATTTTTTGCCCTTGATTTTATTTAATATATAATTTTATAATTTTATGGTTCTACTCAGAGAACAAGCTATTTTATGTTTTATAAATATGT
Organism: Callorhinus ursinus; assembly: GCF_003265705.2. Lineage (NCBI taxonomy): Eukaryota > Metazoa > Chordata > Mammalia > Carnivora > Otariidae > Callorhinus > Callorhinus ursinus. The sequence continues at coordinate 6,224,684 of NW_027397070.1, read as the reverse complement.
TAATTATAGGTATTTCTTGCCATTTTAATATTCCTTATTTTCCTTCTTTAAGTTTCTGTATTTTGTTCTGTCAATTCCCTAATTGAATATTTTTGCCTTATGTTTTTATTTTTACTCCAAGCTTATTATTAAAAATTATATTTTTACTATGAATTTTCCATTGAAAACATGGTTATTTAGTCCTCTAGATTTTTATTAAATTCTCTGCTCAGGTCTCTCTAGAGGTATTCATTATATGTGTTGAGGCTGCAGTCCGAAGGGGCTGGAGGATCAACTCCAAGAGAAAATAAGAGACGGTAACACCACACTGACACTTGTGACCCAGTCTTCATAAAATACACTATAACTCTCTCTTACTCAGGTCCATAGAAGCAAGTAGCCAAGTCCAGTCAATGAAGTACCAGGAAGCAGGGATCATGAGAACCCCTTTTGGAGGCCACCTTTCAAAGTATATATGGAACTTTTGTTTCTCTAAATCTGGGAGACACCGTGGGAGACACTGTGTTTATTTACCTCTAAATATTGCAGCATGTAACTGTAAAGAACAAGGTTATTCTCTTAGTATTATACTCTTGTCAAATCAGAAAATTTGATATTGATACAGTAGTATTAGTTTACCCACAACTCTAGTCAATATTCAAATTGCATCATTTGTTTCAATGATTTCCTTTACAGCTTTAAAAAAAAAAAAAAACCTAAGATGCAATAAAAAGTAAAGAATGCAAAATCAAAGATGAAAAATTCACTTTAATCATGTTTCTAGCTTCTTTTAATCTAGAATATCCCTCAATTTTTCTTTGTATTTCTTGACCTTGACATTTTTTAAAAGATTTATTTATTTATTTTAGAGAGAGGAAGTTTGTGAGTGGGGGAAGGGCAAAGGGAGAGGGAGAATCCTGAAGCAGACTCCCTGCTGAGCATGGAGCCTGACCTGGGGCCCCATCCCAGGACCCTGAGATCGTGACCCGAGCCCAAATCAAGAATCTGCCACTTAACCATCTGAGCCACCCAGGTGTCATGACCTTGATATTTTGATGAGTACAGGCCAATTATTTTGTAGACTGTTTCTCAATTTGGTTTAGCTCACATTTCTTTAGTACTCATTTCAGGTTACATATTTTGGCAGGAATACCACAGAAATGATGTTTCCATTTGGAAACATGTGACGTCAGTTTGTCCCAATAAAATAATTGTTAATTTTAATCATTTTCTTAAAGTGGATATTGTTAAGTTTCTGCTGCAATTTTGTTTCTCTGATAGTGGGCAGATATTTTGAAACTATGTAAATATAGTGTTCTTCATTCATTAAACTATCACACACTAGTTTTATCATCTTTTGATGTTCTCAACTGCAATATTTGTTAGCTAGCATTCTACAGTCAGAGTATGTTTTTTCTCCCACATTTACTTGATATTTCATGCATTTGTTTATATTAAGGTATCCAAATCATGGATTCCTATTTCTTAGAGTGGGTTATCATTCATTAGCAAAATTATTTACTTTAATGATCAAATTTCCCCAAATTTAGCCAGTGGAAGCCCCTTCAAAGTAACTTTTATGTCCTCTTTGTATTTCTAAGTAATTTTAGGAGCAGTTTCCAACTTCCACATGCAAAAATTATTCCACGCTCTTCTTGTACTTACCCTCCTCCAGCCATGAAATAATCTGTTTTTCTGTAGCAAACAGAAAATGTTCTTTTTAGCAAAATGTCGTATTTACTAAGCAAGTGCTAGATAAATTCAATGGCACGTGTGTGTTATTATCTCTAGCCTCTCCCAGCAAACACAGCTAGAATATACTGAAAACCATGATTTTATACTAATATAGCACCTCTGATTCCAAACACAACAGAGTATACACTAATACTTTGTTTTTTCATATTTGTATCACTTGTTTCCACCTGTGAGAAATCTGGCTTCCATGATCCTTAATACATAATTGCTCAATAGATAATACATAAAAAATAGTTTCAGAATTTTTAAGCATATACAGTGAAAAGGAAATCAACTCAAAGGAGTTCAGTTTTTTTTCAGCATATTTTTTTGGTTTGTGCATTTTGCCTTACATAAATTTAACCAATACTAACCACATGCTTATTATAAAAACATTTTTATCATTCTAAAAGATTCCTTCCTGCCCCTTCTGACAGGGCAACAGCCATGTACATGTTTTAGAACTTCATATAAATGGAATCATACAGTATGTACTCTTTTGTATCAAGGGTTGTTGTTTTCTTCTTCCTAGTATGTATTTGAAATCTTCCGTTTTGTTTCACCCATTTTCCTGTTGAGTAGTATTGAACAAGTACACTAAAGTAAGTTTACTGTAGGATATTTGGGTTGTTCTGGTTTTCCTATTATGAATAAATTCCTGTGAACATGCTTTTACAATTTTTTCTTGCAGGGATATATTTTTTTTATTTCTCTTTGAAATGTAAGTAGGAATAGAAGGGGGTGGGAGGGATGGGGTGGCTGGGTGATAGACATTGGGGAGGGTATGTGCTATGGTGAGAGCTGTGAATTGTGTAAGGCTGTTGAATCACAGACCTGTACCTCTGAAACAATTAATACATTATATGTTTTAAAAAAAGAAGATAGTAGGAAGGGAAAAATGAAGGGGGAAATCGGAGGGGGAGACGAACCATGAGAGACTATGGACTCTGAGAAACAAACTGAGGGTTCTAGAGGGGAGGGGGTGGGGGAATGGGTTAGCCTGGTGATGGGTATTAAAAAGGGCACGTACCGCATGGAGCACTGGGTGTTATATGCAAACAATGAATCATGGAACACTACATCAAAAACTAATGATGTAATGTGTGGTGATTAACATAACATAAAATTTTAAAAAAAGAATTGTATGGTCATAGAGTAAATGCATGTTTAATTTTGCAAGAAATTGCAAAAATTTTTTCTAAAGTCAATTTCATCTTTTGCCCTCCTATCAATAATATAAACCATTTCCTTTCTTCACTAAAAATTGTTGCTGGCAGTCCTTTTAATTTAGCCATTCTTCAGAACATGCAGTTTTATGTCTTTGTGGTCCTAATTTGCATTTATCTGACAGCTAATGGTATTCAGTGCCTTCCTATGAGCTTATTGGCCATTCATACATCTTTATTTGTGAACTCTTTGTAGAAGTCTTTTTGCTTATTTTTTTTAAAGTTAAATTTATTTACACAGAACAAAATGTACAGATTGGTGCAAAAATCAATGACTTGTGATGAATGCAACAACTTATGTAACCCACACTTCAACAATTCAGGAAGTTCCCGTATGCTTGTTTAGTCTTTTTATTTTTAATGAATTGTTTTTCATTATTGACTTGTGGGTGTTCTTCATATGTTCTGACTCTAAGTCTTTTGTCAGACTTATATATACTTTTGTATACATATTTACACATGTTGTGAATACTTTCTCCTTGTCTGAAGCTTGAGGCAATGGCTGACATTCTTAATAATAGTGATAATGATTATAACAAAATAATTTATTTGGTAATGCTTTACTATGTACCAAGTGTTCAAATAAGTACATTAGACAAACTATATCATGTTATTTTTACAATGATCAGAAAAATTCTGGGAATTTAGTTGATAATAGTACTTTTCACTTTTAATACAAATTAAATCTTATTTTACTTATCACTTCTATTTTTTCTGTAGTACTTTAAGATTTTTTAAGTTTATTTGAAAGGACAGAATCATTTTTCTGAGAATTTTTCTCTTTAGAAAATGGTAAACACGGGGAATTTTCATGCTCATAGTTCTTTATCTTCTCTACATTCTGAAATAATTTATCATGCCAGTCTTCACTACTTCTATTAAGTACTGTTGGCATAACTTCATTAAATTCAGTAATCATATTTTTCATCTCTATGATTATTTCTCTTTTCTTTTTTCCCTGTAGTTTTTTTTAAAAAATATACATGCAACCCCCCCCCTTTTCTGTGCACTATTCTTTTATTTTTTAACCAGTTAGCATACACTGAAATATTAGTTTCAGGTATATAATATAGTGATTCAATACTTCCATACAACACCTGGTGCTGATTACAAGTGCACTCCTTTTTGCCCATCACCTATTTCACCCATCCCCTACCCACTTCACCTCTGGTAACCATCAGTGTGTTCTCTATAGTTAAGAGTCTCTTGGTCTGTCTCTCTTTTTTTCCTTTTCCCATTTTTGTTTTGTTTCTTAAATTCCACATATGAGTGACATCATATGGTATTTGTCTTTCTCTGACTTATTTTGCTTAGTATAATACTCTCTAAGCTCCATCCATGTTATTGCAAATGGCCTTTTGAATCGCATTGAAAATGTAAATTTTAAGACTTTTAACTTCTTTTTGTAAGTTATTTTTAACAAGAGATTTGTTAGAATCTCATATATTAGGCGCGCTCTCTAGACTCCTGAATCCGCCTACTCCCTCTGTTAGCAAAGGGTCTGTGAATGCATAGAATTTGGAATTGCTGTGGATTTTGCCAAAGGATCTTATTCTTGCATAGGCAAAAGCAAAAGGAGGCAATTCTCTAATGATTTTCCATCTGTTTATGGATTTTAGAGTCATTACTAAGCAAGGATGGACATACAGGCATGGAGAATACTCTCAAAGTATTCTGTCTTCCAAAATGATCATAGAAGCCTATAAACTAAATAATGTGATATTCAAACTGCCCTTAACAGGGGACATCCATAGGAAGGCCAAATGTTTACAAAAATGTATTTTATAGTATGTAAAAGATGTATGTAGTACGTTGGGTACGGTTCCAGACTACTGTATATAGAACAATTGTTTAGTTGCAATAGATTATTATATGTTATTTGTTATCTATTGTTTTTAACAGATTGTTAATTATACTATTACAACAGATTCCATCAGATCCAATATTTGCATCCCATTTCTTGCCTTACCTTACTTACTGCAGCTCCCCACACCCTGATATCTAGGTCATGGGTTCTGTCATTATCTTAGGGAATAGCAGAAAAATAAACTTTAGCAGAGTTATAAAAAGATGCTCTGGGCAAATATCCCTCTAGTATAAGGCCTTTTCCCTAAGACACACATGTTCACAATACAAGCTGGATTTCAAAAATTCAGATTTCAGTACCCACTCTGAGTCAGCACTTTTATCTAAGTTATATTTTAAAAAATTATTAGGTGGGGTCCTTGCATTTTACCCTTAATCCCAATGCTCATTTTCAGTCAGATTCCTGATTCTCCTTGGTCAATTGTTCAATCTTTTATTCTGCTTTAATTTATATCCAATTCCTTGAAATGTCAATATTTGATAATATTCTCTGGCTTCTTGCTGGAATATTTAATTTGTCCTATTAAGTTTATTTGATCATTTAAGTTTTTATTTTTTTAAATACATGAGCTCAAACTTATTCTGGACAGAAAATACTTGAAGAATGTGCATAGGGCATTTTATAAAATGTTACCTTTTTTCTTGCAAAAATTATATTTAGAAAGATGTTTTTGACTCACAGTTTGCCTTTATAAACTGTCATATTTTCTCATTAAATGAATGGTTTCTCACCATTAGTGACTCCTTGGGTAAGGAAGGTTGCACTTGCCTAATTTTGGCTTATATTTAAATAGGAGACTTGTATAGCTTGAATACTTCAAGCTATACAAATTTAAATGAAAAATAATTTTTGCAGTCATTTATTTATTACTACTACTGAGATCTAGAAAGTTGAGAGAAGTGAGGAGGCTGTTGGAACCACGGAAGTGTCTTAGTCTCTGTGTTCTGGGCTTGGTGTGAGTATTCACTAACAGAACAAGGTTTAACAGACTTTGCTCTCTGTTCAGGATGACCCTCAGTGGGAGAATATCTGAGATCACACAGACCTTGTTGGAATCTAAATTATACCAATTTCCAGAGACAGGAGAATTTTTGTCTCCAAAGGACCCTGAAGCCTAAACTTAACTCTCTTTGGGTTATGGGATGTCAACTAATTGCTACCAGTGTCTTTGTCCTTGACTTTACACCCATTAAGTTTCCTTTACACAGAAGGATAGCTGCACATTAACCTGTTATCTGTTATTTGAGTGTAATCTCAGCTGTATCAATTGTGCCAAATATTCCTCAGACCTATGGATAGCACTCAGCCACAGCTTCTACTTATGGTAAAGCTAGAAACTACTTGTGTATTCAGTTGCACAGGCAATACAATGGAGTGATTAAATAGTACAAATTCTAAAACTTGACTGCCTACATTTGAATTCAGACTCTGCCAGTTATTTAGCTTTGGGGACTTAAGGAAATTGTTAAACCTCTTCAGGCTTTATTTTTTATATTTGTGAAATGCAGATAATAGCTACCAATAGAGTTATTGTAAGGATTAAATCAATCTATTTACATATATGTATATACTATATGTGTCAGTGCCTACCATGTAATAGTGCATAGTAAATGTTTTTCATTTATTATTTTTATTATTCCCATTGGAATTTGAGTTAACAGAACATGTGGATCTCCACTTTCAGCTCTAACATGTAAAGAGAGCTTGTAACAAATACAAAATACAAAACACACACACACACACACACACAAAGTAGGCATATTCAGGCAGCAGGAAATCTGAGATGAAGAGAAAATCTTGAAGGTAGGCAAGGCAAAAAAATATCTTAACTATTCAGGAATGAGGATAAGAATTACATCAGACTTCTCTTCAGTAATCACGCAATCAAGAAGTGAGTAACATGATATCTTTAAGTGTTAAAAGTAAAAAAATAAAACAAGAAAAACCTAGAATTCTGTAGCCGGTGAAATTAATAAGTAATTCATGAAAATTACACAGATAAGAAATTGGGATCACATAAAGAAAGGAAGTGTGTCAGAGAATAAATGAAGGTAAAATATAATCTTTTATTTTTTATTTTATTCAAAATATAACTTTCTAAAGTAATAATTGCAATGTATTAAGTAATTATATGGATAAGTGCAGTGAATCATGGCAATGTCATAAGGGATAGGAGGGAGGAATTAGGATACTCCTGTTATAAAGTACTATATAAAGTCATAAAGTGTATTGAAAAGTGGACTTCATTTAAAATGCATGTTGTAAACTCAAAGGAAAATGGGAAAAAATAAAAAACATAAATGGCATTCTAACAGAGCAGATAAGATTGAATTATATTAAGCTCTTAAAACTAAATAAGATACTGAAAAAAACTAAGAAGAAATGTAACAAATAGAAAATAGTTACAAGATGGTAAATATTAATCTAGCTTAATAAACACTGTAAATGTGTGATCTAAATGTAGCCATTAAAAGACAGAAAATCTCAGATTGAATAAGCAAGTTCTCTGCAAAAAAATTTTAAATAATCAATTTAAAATTCAGGTTAAAAGTAAAGGGATTGATAAAGATACCCCATGCTAATACTAATCAAAAGAGGACAGCATGTTTTCATTGTTACTTTATCCAGAACTCTACACATACCCTTCCTGTCTGTGATGTCAGGGAAAAGTCACTGATGTATCAAGTATTATCTTTGAAGTCACTTTCCCTCCCTTTCTTTTTTAAAATAACATCAGGGTGACTCATGGCTGTCTGATCTGCTTCTGAGAAATTTCCATGGTATTCTTATTGTTTTTTCTTAAAATTTCTGCATTCTTTAAGTCTGATTTAATCACTTTCCATGTGTAAATGAGCTGGAAGTTTTATTAACAATGATTTCACTGAGAGTCAACGGTGTGACATGGCTGTCAAAAGACAGCCAGGGGTTGACACAATGGGATGGAAGATGACTGTAAAGATGAAAATTGTAAAAGATTTTATAAAAGGAATTGATAAGTTGTTTGTAAAAAGATAGAAGAAGATTTAAAAAAAAAAGGAGAGAATGTGATCAGGCAGGAGACTAGAACAAAGCCATATACTAGAGATTTAGGGTATATTTTGATCTGTTAGTAGAAACTGTATCTCAAAGTTTTAAAGAGTGAACAACTTATATGTATATGCCAAAAATAAGGGTAACTACTATGAAGAGATAGAATGACTCTAAAAATGAAAAATAAAAATTTTTTTTTTAAATGGGATTGATAAGATGTTGGTTGAAAAAGGGAAAAAGAAAAATTCAAAAAAGAAACATTAAAAAATTAATTTTGAAAAACTAATGAATCATGGTAAAAAAGCCATGAATTCGATGTGCAGTATTCCCCTAGCACTGGAGTTCTCCCATTCTCCTTGATCAGTAAACTTGGTCTTGGCTAGCTGTTCGTGCTGATCTTCTGGGGGAAGGGCCTGTTGCCATGGTTCCCATATGTCTTTGCCAGAGGCGGAATTGCCCTGCCCTTGTGAGTCCGGACTAAGCAATCTGCTCGGGTTTGCTCTCGGGAGCTTTTGTTCCCTACAAGCTCTCGGTACAGCTTTGGAGGATGAGAGTGAAAATGGTGCCTCCCAGTCTCCGCCCAGAGGAGCCAAGAACTCGGGGCCCTGCTCCTTAGTGCGCCCCCAGAGAAAAGCAGTCACTCACTCCCGTCTGCCCTGTCTCCGGCCGCACTCCGTGCTCACCGGCCTGTGACCAAGTGTTTCTATCTCTGGCACCCAACCCCGTGTGGAGTCTCCAAACCCAGCAGATCCCTGCGGTGCGCTCCCATGCCGCCGCTTCTCCCAGGGGAGGAAGGAGAGTCTCCCTGGTTCTGCGCTTGTTGGGTCCCTGCTGGAGGTGCAGTGGCCTGACTGGGCCGCGGATCACAGTTTATGGCAACCCCAAGCTGAGAGTTTGCTCCTTGGCTCCATCTCTGCAGCCGGCTTCCCCGCTCTGATACCTGGGAGCTCTGCCACACTCAGGCATCCCCGGTCTTTCTGTGACCCCCAAGGGTCCTGAGACCACACTGTCCTGTGAGGGTTCCACCTCCTGTTTAGCCACTGGAGCAATGTCCCTCAGCGGAGCCGACTTCTAAAAGTTCCAATTTTGTGCTCCGCAGCTCTATCACTTGCCAGAAGCGGCAGAGGCCCCCTCCCCCGCCATCTATCCTCCCGAATATCACCTCAGATTCACTTCTTTGCACTCCTACCTTCCAGTAAATGGTCGCTTTTCTGTTCAGAGAGTTGTTGCTATTCTTTTCTTCGATCTCCTGTTGAGTTCGTAGGTGTTCAGAATGGTTGGATCCCCATTCAGCTGAATTCCTGAGACCAGATGAAATCCAGGTCTCCTACTCCTCCGCCATCTTGCTCTGCCTCTAAAACAATTTTTATAATTATAAAAGCAATTTTATTCATCAAATATAGAGGCATATATATATATATCACTTACTATTCCAGCACCTTGTAATAAATGTTAATAATTATAAAACTTTTTTAATGTTATTTGGGAAATACAAACACAGTTGAGATTATATAATAAATATAACTTTATATTATGCCATTCCATTGAACAATTAAAAAATCAAGGTAGTGTAGCAATGAGTATGAGCACATCTTTTAGAAATCATCAGGCCTGGGTCCAGGACCTGACTCATTCATGAATTGAAAGAACTTGGTCCAATTATAGAACTTGTCTTTTCCTGGGTTCTAGAATTTAAAAAGTAAAAAATAATACTATAATTGTTATGATCAAATCTCATAATACATGTACTACAACTATTATGTCACTCAGTATATAAAGCTTCAAACTAAATAATACTTAATAGACCTTTCCTTATCCTATCAGTTTAAATATAATTTTAATGTTTGTACAATATATTTAATGAATTCAGCATGGTTTATTTCTATCTTAACAGTTTTTTACTAAAAAAAAAACCACAAAAATAAAAGAAAATAAAAGTTTTTTACTGTTAAATCCCACAAGGTAGTAAAGAGTAAATTTTGTTTCTTGGGACTTTTTATTATAATAATAAAGAGCCTCATTGAAATTCCTTGTTTCCTCAGTATTTTCTAATGACATTTGAATTTTTATTTCATAATGCAGTGTTGCTTTAACATAAATATAATGTGATTTTCCCAAAGATTTTTTTTCTTGAAGTATAATTAACATACAGTGTTACATTATTTTCAAGTTTCACAATATAATGATTCAACCACTCTATACATTACTTAGTACTTATCACTTGATAAGAGTTCTCATAATATCCTTTACCCATTTCACCCATTTCCTCGCTCACCTTCTCTCTGGCATCCACCAGCTTGTTCTCTGTATTTAAGAGTCTATTTGTCACTTTTTTCTGTTTGTTTCTTCAATTTTACATATCAGTGAAATTATATAGTGTCTGTCTTTCTCAATTTATTTCACTTAGCATTATACCCTCTAAGTCTATTCATGTTGTTGCAAATGGCAAGATCTAATTTGTTTTTATGGCTGAGTAAATATTCCATTGCGTGTATATATACAATTTCTTCTCTATCCATTCATCTATGGATGGATATTTGGGTCACTTCCATATCTTGGCTATTGTAAATAATGCTGCAACAAACATAGGGGTGCATATATCTTTTTGAATTGGTGTTTTCATTTTCTCTGTGTAAATACCCAATAGTGGAATTACTGGATTATATGGTAATTGTATTTTTTAAATATTTTTTGAGAACCCTCCATATTGTTTTCCACAGTGCCTGCACCAATTTGCATTCCCACCAACAGTGAAGGAGGGTTCCTTTTTCTCCACATCCTTGCCAACACTTGTTGATCCTTGAGTTTCTTGTGTTTTTTACTATAGCTATTCTCAAGTGTGAAGTGATGTCTTATTGTGGTTTTGATTCCCACTTCCCCGATTGTGATTAGTGATGTTGAGTATAAAATTTCATGTGTCTGTTGTATGTCATTTGTATGACTTTTTCTCAAGTTTTTATTTAAATTCCAGTTAGTTAACATACAGTGTAATAGTTTCCATTGTAGAATTTAGTGATTCATCACTTATATACAACACCCAGTGTTCATCACAACCAGTACCCTCCTTAATCCCCATCATCTATTTAACCCATCCTCCCAGCCACCTCCCCTCCAGTAACCAGCAATTTGTTGTCTCTAGTTAAGAGTCTGTTTCTGGATATCCTCTTTTTTCCTCCTATGTTTGTTTTGTTTCCTAAATTCCACATAAGAGTGAAATCATATGGTATTTGTGTTTCTCTGAGTGACTTATTTCACTTAGCATAATATCTCTAGCTCCCTCCATGTCATTGCAAATGACAAGATTTCATTCTTCGTATGGCTGAGTAATAGTCTATATGTATATGTATACCACGTCTTCTTTATCCATCAGCCAATGGACACTTGGGCTCTTTCCATAATGTGGTTATTCTTGATAAAGCTGCTGTAAACACTGGGGTGCATGTATGCCTTTGAACTAGTATTTTTGTATTCTTTGGGTAAATACTTAGTAGTGTGATTGTTGGATCTAGGGTAGTTCTATTGTTAACTTTCTGAGGAAACTCCATCCTGTTTTCCAGACTGCTGCACCAGTTTGCATTCCCACCAACAGCATAAGAGGGTTCCCCTTTTTTGGCATCCTCGCCAACACCCATTGTTTCCTGTGTTGTTAATTTTAGCCATTCTGACTGATGTGAGGCAATATCTCATTGTGGTTTTGATTTGTGTTTCCCTGATGATGAGGGATACTAAGCATCTTTTCATGGGTCTGTAAGCCATCTGGATGTCTTCTTTGGAAAAGTATCTATTCGTGTCTTCTGCCCTTTTCTTAGCTGGATTATTTGTTTTTGGGGTGTTGAGTTCTATAAGTCCTTAATATATTTTGGATACTAACCCTTTATAAGATACATCATATTCAAATTTCTTCTCCCATTCTGTAAATTGCCATTTAGTTTTGTTAAGTGCTTCCTTCACTGTGCAAAAGCTTTTTATTTTGACGTCCCAATAGTTTATTTCTGCTTTTGTTTCCCTTGCCTCAGTAGACATATCTAGAAGTTAATATGGCCGATGTCAAAGAGGTTCCTGCCTTTGTTCTCCTCTAGGATTTTGATGGTTTCCTGTCTCATATTTTTGTCTTTCATTCATTTTGAATTTATTTTTGTGTATGTTATAAGAAAGTGATCCAGTTTCATTCTTTTGCATGTTGCTGTCCAGTTTTCCCAACAAAATTTGTTGAAGAGACTATCTTTTTCCCATTGGATAGTTTGTCCTGCTTTGTTGAAGATCAATTGACCATGTTTGTTTCTGGGTTTTCTATTTTGTTCCATTGATCTCTGTTTCTATTTTTGTGCCAGTACCATGCTGTTTTGATCATTACAGTTTTGTAATATAGCTTGAAGTCCAGAATTGTGATGCCACCAGGTTTTTGTTTTGTTTTGTTTTGTTTTTATTTCAAGATTGCTTTGGCTATTCAGTCTTTTGTGGTTTCATACAAATTTTAGGATTGTTTATATTAGCTCTGTGAAAAATGCTGGTGGTATTTTGATAGGGATTGCATTAAATGTGTAGAATGCTTTGGGTAAAAACATTTTAAAAATATTCTTCCAATCCATGAGCATGGAATGTTTTCCCATTTCTTTGTGTCATCTTTAATTTCTTTCATCAGTATTTTATAGTTTTCAGAGTACAGATCTTTTACCTCTTTGGTTAGGTTTATTCCTAGGTATCTTAGAGTTTTGGGTGCAATTGTAAATGTGATTGATTGCTTGATTTCTCTTTCTGCCATTTCATTTTTGGTGTATAGAAATGCAAGATTTCTGTACACTGATTTTATTTATCCTATGACTTTGCTGAAATTATGTATCTGTTTTGGCAGGTTTGGGGTGGGGTTTTTTTGTGTGTGTTTTCTATATAGAATATCATGTCATCTACAAAGAGTGAAAATTTGACTTCTTCCTTGTTGATTTGGATGCCTTTTATTTCTTTTTGTTATCTGAATGCTGAGCCTAGGCCTTCCAATACTATGTTACATAAAGAGGTGAGAGTAGACATTTTTGTATTGTTCCTAACCATAGAAGAAAAGCTCTCAATTTTCCCCACTGATGATAGTAGCTGTGGGTTTTTACATATATGACCTTTTCTCAATCCCTACTTTGTTGAGGATTTTTATCATGAATGGATGTACTTTGTCAAATGTTTTTTCTGCATCTATTGAAAAGATCATATGGCTTTTATCCTTTCTTTTATTAATGTGGTGTATCACATTGATTGATTTGCAAATACTGAACCACACTTGCAGCCCACGAATAATGCCCACTTTGTGGTGATTGATTTTTTTAATGTATTGGTGGTTTCCATTTGCTGGTATTTTATTGAGAATTTTTGCATCCATATTCTCAGGAATATTGGCCTGTAGTTCTCTTGTTTAATGGCTTCTTTGCCTGGTTTTGGTATCAGGGTAATGCTGGCCACATAGAAAGAATTTGGAAGTTTTCCTTCCATTTCTATTTTTTGGAACAGTTTGAGAATAGGTATTAACTCTTCTTTAAATGCTTGGCAGAATTTCCCTGTGAAGACATTTGGCTTTGGACTTTTGTTTGTTGGGAGTCTTTTGATTACTGAATCAATTTCTTTGCTGGTTATGGGTCTGTTCAGGTTTTCTATTTCTTTCAGTTCCAGTTATGGTACTTTATATGTTTCTAGGAATTTATCTATTTCTTCCATGTTGTCCAATTTGTTGGCATATAGTTTTTCATAATATTCGCTTAGAATTGTTTGTATTTTGGTGGTGGTGTTTTCTATTTCTCTTCTTTCATTTGTGATTTTATTTACTTGGGTCCTTTCTCTTTTTGATAAGTCTGGCTAGGGGTTTATCAATTTTACAAACTTTTTTGAAGACCCAGCTCCTGGTTTCATTGATTTGTTTGATTTTTTTTTTTTTTAGTTTATATATCATTTAATTCTACTCTAAACTTCATATTTTTTCCCTTCTACTTGTATAGACTTTGTTGTTCTTTTTCTAGCTCCCTTAGGTGTAAGGTTAGGTTTCTTTGACATTTTTCTTGATTTTGAGGTAGGCCTGTATTGCTGTTTATTTTCCTCTTAGGATCGCTTTTGGTATATCACAAAGGTTTTGGATCATTGTGTTTTCATTTGTTTCCATGCATTTTTAAATTCTTCGACCCATTCACTGTTTAGTAGCTGTTATTTAACCTCCATGCATGTATCTTCTTACCAGATTTTTTCTCGTGCTTGATTTCTAGTTTCATAGTTTTGTGGTTTGAAAAGATGCATGATAGCATGATATGACTTCAATCTATTTGAGTTTTTGTTTTGTGGCTTAACATGCATTAACTGGAGAATGTTCCATGTGTATTTGAAAAGAATGTGTATTCTACAGTTTTAGCACAGAATGCTTCAGTATATCTGTTAGGTCCAAGTGGTTCAATGTTTATTGTAAGCCACTGTCATCTTACTGATTTTCGGTTTGGATGATCCATCCATTGATGTAAATGGGGTGTTAAAGTCCCTTACTAAGTTTTGCTACTCCAATTTTCTTTTGGCATCCATGATAGCTGTTTCTCCATCCCCTTACTTTCAAACTTCAGGTTTCTTTCCATCTGAAATGAGTCTCTTGTAGGCAGCATATAGATAGGTTTTGGGTTTGTTTGTTTATTTTTCCAATGTGTCACCCTGTATCTTTTGTTTGGAGAATTTATTCCATTTATATTCAACCTAATTATTGATAGGTATATATTTATTGCCATTTTATCACTTGTTTTGTGGTTGGTTCTATAGATTTTCTCTGATCCTTTCTTCTCTTGCTCTCATGGTTTGTTTTCTTTCTTTAATGCTATACTTAGATCCCTTTCTCTTTATTCTTTGCATATCTATTAATGGTTTTTGATTTGTGGATACCATTAGGTGTGTATATAATATCTCCTGCATATAGCAGCCAAATTAAGTTGATGGTCACTTAAATTTAAACCCATTCTTGGGCGCCTGGGTAGCTCAGTCGGTTAAGCGACTGCCTTTGGCTCAGGTCATGATCCTGGAGTCCCGAGGTCGAGTCCCGCATCAGGCTCCCTGCTCAGCAGGGAGTCTGCTTCTCCCTCTGACCTTCTTCCCTCTCATGCTCTTTCTACCATTCTCTCTCTCTCAATAAATAAATAAAAATCTTTATAAAAATTAATAAAATAAAAAATAAAAAAATAAACCCATTCTTTACTTGTCTCCTTCCCATATTTTAGGTATATGTGATCATACTTGATATCCTTTTATTTTATGAATCCCTTGACTGATATTTACAGAAATATTTCTTTTAACTGGATTTGTGTTTTGCTTTTTTACTTTTCATTTGATCTCGGTATCAGCTGATTTCATAAAATGAGTTTGGAAGACTTTGAAAAGGATATGTATTAAATCTTCTTTGAATGTTTGGTAGAATTCACCACTGAAGCCATTTGGTCCAGATTGTGTTGTTGAGAGGTTTTTGAAAATGGTTCAATCCTTATGCAAGTAATCAGTCTTTTCAAATTTTCTATTTTTTATTGTTATGTTAATCACCATATATTACATCAGTAGTTTTTGATGTAGGGTTCCATGATACATTGTTTCCCTATAACACACACTGCGCCATTCAGCACATGCCCTCCTTAATACCTATCACAGGCTAACCCATACCCCCACCCCCCTCCCCTCTAGAACACTCAGTTTGTTTCTCAGAGTCCATAGTCTCTCATGGTTCATCTCCCCCTCGATACCATCCCTTCATTTTTCCCTTCCTACTATGTTCTTTTTTTAAAACATATAATGTATTAATTGTTTCAGAGGTACAGGTCTGTGATTCAACAACCTTAAACAATTTACAGCGCTCACCACAGCACATACCTACCCTAATGTCTATCACACAGCCACCCCATCCCTCCCAAACCCCACAACTCCAGCAACCCTCAGTTTGTTTCCTGAGATTGAGAATTCCTCATATCAGTAAAAGCATATGATACATGTCTTTCTCTGATTGACTTATTTCTCTCAGCATAAGACCCTCCAGTTCCATCCACATTGTTGCAAATGGCAAGCTCTCATTCCTTTTGATGGCTGCATAATATTCCAGTGTGTGTGTGTGTGTGTGTGTGTGTGTGTGTGTGTGTGTGTGTGTGTATATACAACTTCTTCTTTATCCATTCATCTATGATGGACATCTTGACTCTTTCCATAGTTTGGCTATTGTGGACATTGCTGCTATAAACATGGGGGTGCACGTACCACTTCGGATCCCTACATTTGTATCTTTGGGGTAAATACCCAGTAGTGCAATTGCTGGGTCATATGATAGATCTATTTTCAGCTTTTTGAGAAACCTCCATACTGTTTTCCAGAGTGGCTGCACCAGCTTGCATTCCCACCAACAGTGTAGGAGGGTTCCCCTTTCTCCACGTCTTCACCAACATCTGTCATTTCCTGACTTGTTAATTTTAGCCATGCTGACTGGTGTAAGGTGGTACCTCATTGAGGTTTTGATTTGGATTTCGCTGATGCTGAGCGATGTTGAGCACTTTTTCATGTGTCTGTTGGCCATTTGGATGTCTTCTTTGGAAAAATGTCTGTTCATGTGTTCTGCCCATTTCTTGATTGGATCATTTGTTCTTTGGGGGTTGAGTCTGGTAAGTTCTTTAGAGATTTTGGATACTAGCCCTTTATCTGATATGTCATTTGCAAAAATCTTCTCCCATTCTGTTGGTTGTCTTTTGGTTTTGTTGACTGTTTCTTTTGCTGTGCAAAAGCTTTTTATCTTGATGAAGTGCCAATAGTTCATTTTTCCTTGCTTCCCTTCCCTTTGGTGATGTTTCTAGGAAGAAATTGCTGTGGCTGAGGTCGAAGAGGTTGCTACCTGTGTTCTCCTTTAAGATTTTGATGGACTCCTGTCTCACATTGAGGTCTTTCAACCATTTAGAGTCTATTTTTGTGTGTGGTGTAAGGAAATGGTCCAGTTTCATTCTTCTGCATGTGGCTGTCCAATTTTCCCAACACCATTTGTTGAAGAGACTGTCTTTTTTCCATTGGACATTCTTTCTTGCTTTGTCGGTTGACCATAGAGCTGAGGGTCCATTTCTGGGCTCCCTATTCTTTTCCACTGATCTATGTGTGTGTTTTTGTGCCAGTATCTTACTGTCTTGATGATGACAACTTTCTAATAGAGTTTGAATTCTGGAATTGTGATACCACCAGCTTTGCTTTTCTTTTTCAACATTCCTCTGGCTCTTCAGGGTCTTTTATGGTTCCATACAAATTTTAGGATTATTTGTTCCATTTCTTTGAAAAGACTGGATGGTATTTTGATGGGGATTGCACTAAATGTGTAGATTGCTCTAGGTAGCATTGACATCTTCACAATATTTGTTCTTCCAATCCATGAGCATGGAACATGTTTCCATTTCTTTGTGTCTTCCTCAATTTCTTTCATGAGTATTTTATAATTTTCTGAGTACAGATTTTTTGCCTCTATGGATAGATTTATTCCTAGGTATCTTATGGTTTTGGGTGCAATTGTAAATGGGATCGACTCCTTAATTTCTCTTTCTTCTGTCTGGTTGTTGGTGTATAGGAATGCCACTGATTTCTGTGCATTGATTTTATATCCTGTCACTTTGCTGAATTCCTGTATGAGTTCTAGCAGTTTGGGGGTAGAGTCTTTTGGGTTTTCCACATAAAGTATCATATCATCTGCAAAGAGTGAGAGTTTGACTTCTTCTTTGCCAATTTGGATGCCTTTGATTTCTTTTTGTTGTCTGATTGCTGTGGCTAGGACTTCTAATACTATGTTGAATAGCAGTGGTGATAGTGGACATCCCTGCCATGTTCCTGACCTTAGGGGGGGGAAACTCTCAGTTTTTCCCCATTGAGAATGATATTTGCTGTGGGTTTTTCATAGATGGCTTTTATGATATTGAGGTATGTGCCCTCTCTCTGTATACTCTGAACAGAGTTTTGATCAAGAAAGGATGCTGTACTTTGTCAAATGCTTTTTCTGCATCTATTGAGAGGATCATTTGGTTCTTGTTCTTTCTTTTATTAATGTATTGTATCACATTGATTGATTTGTGGATGTTGAACCAACCTTGCAGCCCAGAGATAAATTCCACTTGGTCGTGGTGAATAATCCTCTTAATGTACTGTTGGATCCTCTTGGCTAGTATTTTGGTGAGAATTTTTGCATCCATGTTCAACAGAGATACTGGTCTATAATTCTCCTTTTTGATGGGGTCTTTGGTTTTTGGGATCAAGGTAATGGTGGCCTCATACAACGAGTTTGGAAGTTTTCCTTCCATTTCTCTTTTTTGGAACAGTTTCAGGAGAATAGGTATTAATTCTTCTTTAAATGTTTGGTAGAATTCCCCTGGGAAGCCATCTGGCCCTGGGCTTTTGTTTGTTGGGAGATCTTTGATGACTGCTTCAATTTCCTTAGTGGTTATAGGTCTGTTCAATTTTCTATCTCATCCTGGTTCAGTTTTGGTAGTTTATACATCTCTAAAAATGCATCCGTTTCTTCCAGATTATCTAATTTGCTGGCATATAGTTGCTCATAATATGTTCTTATAATTGTATTTCTTTTGTGCAGGTTGTGATCTCTCCTCTGTCATTCATGATTTGTTGATTTGGGTCATTTCTCTTTTCTTTCTGATGAGTCTGGCCAGGGGTTTCTCAATCTTGTTAATTCTTTCAAAGAACCAGCTCCTAGTTTCATTGATCTGTTTTACTGTTCTTTCTCCAGCTCCTTTGCATTTAGGGTTAGGTTGTGTATTTGAGACCTTTCTTTTTTCTTGAGAAAGGCTTATATTGCTATTTGCTTCCCTCTTAGGGCTGCCTTTGCTGCATCCCAAAGGTTTTGAACAGTTGTGTTTTCATTTTCATTGGTTTCCAGGAATTTTTTTAATTCTTCTTTAATTCCTGGTTGACCCATTCATTCTTTAGTAGGATGCTCTTTAGCCTCCATGTGTTTGAGTTCTTTCAGACTTTCCCCTTGTGATTGAGTTGTAGTTTCAAAGCATTGTGGTCTGAAAATATGCAGGGAATGATCACCGATCTTTTGGTACCAGTTGAGACCTGATTTGTGACCTAGGATGGGATCTATTCTGGAGAATGTTCCATGGGCACTAGAGAAGAATGTGTATTCTGTTGCTTTGTGATAGAATGTTCTGAATGTGTCTGTAAATTCCTTTTAGTACCGTGTGTCATTTAAAGTCTTCATTCCCTTGTTGATCTTTTGCTTAGATGATCTGTCCATTTCAGTGAGGGGGGTGTTAAAGTCCCCTACTATTATTGTATTTTTGTCGATGTGTTTCTTTGCTCTTCTTATTAATTGGCTTATATAATTGGCGGCTCCCATGTTAGGGGCCTAGATATGTACAATTGTTAGATCTTCTTGTTGGATAGACCCTTAAGTAGGATATAGTGTCCTTCCTCATCTCTTTTTATAGTCTTTGGTTTAAACTCTAATTTGTCTGATATAAGGATTGCGACCCCAGCTTTCTTTTGGTATCCATTAGCGTCGTAAATTATTTTCCACCCCCTCACTTTCAATGTGGGGGTGTCTTTGGGTCTAAAATGAATCTCTTGCAGAAAGCATATCAATGGGTCTTGTTTTTAAATCCAATCTGATAGCTCGTGTCTTTTGATTGGGGCATTTAGCCCATTTACATTCAAGGTAACTATTGAAAGATATGAAGTTAGTGCCATTGTATTGCCTGTAACGTGACTGTTACTGTATATTGTTTGTATTCCTTTCTGGTCTATGTTACTTTTGGGCTCTCTCTTTGCTTAGAGGACCCCTTTCAATATTTCTTGTTGGGCTGGTTTTGTGTTTGCAAATTCCTTTAGTTTTTGTTTGTCCTGGAAGCTTTTTATCTCTCCTTCAATTTTCAATGAGAGCCTAGCTGGATATAGTATTCTTGGCTGCATATTTTTCTCATTTAGTGCTCTGAAGATATCATGCCAGTCATTTCTGGCCTGCCAGGTCTCTGTGGATAGGTCTGTTGCCAGTCTAATATTTCTACCATTGTAGGTTATAGATCTCTTCTCCCGAGCTCCTTACAAGATTTTCTCTTTGTCTCTGAGGCTTGTAAGTTTTACTATTAGATGTCGGGGTGTTAACCTATTTTTATTGATTTTGAGGGTGGTCTGTGCCTCCTGGATTTTAATGCCTGTTTCCTTCCCTACATTAGGGATGTTCTCTGCTATAATTTGTTCCAATATACCTTCTGCCCCTCTCTCTCTTTCTTCTGGGATCCCAATTATTCTAATATTGTTTGTTTTATGGTATGTATCACTTATCTCTCGATTTCTGCCCTCGTGATCAGTAGTTGTTGATCTCTCTTTTTCTCAGCTTCTTGATTTTTCCATCATTTGATCTTTTGTACATTACTTCTCTCTTCTGCCTCATTTATCCTAGCAGTTAGAGCCTCCATTTTTGATTGCAGCTCATCAGTAGTCTTTTTTATTTCGACTTTGTTAGAGTTTAGTTCTTTTATTTCTCTAGAAAGGGTTTCTCTAGTATCTTCCATGCTTTTTTCAAGCCCAGCTAGTATCTTTAAAATCGTCATTCTGAACTCTAGTTCCAACATCTTACTAATGTCCGTATTGATTAGGTCCCTGGCAGTCAGTACTGCCTCTAGTTCTTTTTTTGAGGTGATTTTTTCCATCTTGTCATTTTGTCCATAGGAGAATAGATGAATAGAGAACAAAATGCTAACAGGGTAACAATGACCCCAGAAAAATATACACTAAACAAATCAGAAGAGTCCTGATACTGGGGGAAAAGAAATGGACAGAAAGAAAAAGAAAAAGATAAAAAAAAAAACCAACCAACCAAACAAACAAACAAAAAAAACAGATTATGATCAAATATGATCAGGCTGGTGCATAGATCAGTGCCACACACTAGCTTTTGGGCATATTTTGGTCTGTTAGAAGAAACTGCCTCCCAAAATTTTAAAGAAAGAAAAGCTTATAATATATATATATATATATATCCTGCACACACACACACACACACACACACCTACACCTAAGTAAGGTTAACTACTATGAAAGTATAGGGCTCTAAAAATGAAAAATAAAGATTTTTTTAAAAAGGGATTGATAAGATATTAGTTGAAAGAGGGAAAAAGAAAATTAAAAAAAAAAACAAAAAGAAAAAGAAAGTTAAAAAAATTAACTTTGAAAGACTAAAAAATCCTGGGGAGAAAGCCATGAATTCTATGTGCAGTATTCCCCTAGCGCTGGAGTTCTGCCGTTCTGATTGATGGGTAACCTTGGTCTTGGCTGGCTGTTCTTGCTGATCTTCTGGGGGAGGGGCCTGTTGCTGTGGTTCCCAAATGTCTTTGCCGGTGGCGGAATTGCCCCACCCTTGCCAGGTCTGGGCTAAGTAATCGGCTTGGGTTTGCTCTCCGGAGCTTTTGTTCCCTGCAAGCTTTCCGTACAGCTTTGGAGGATGAGAGTGAAAATGGCAGCCTCCCAATCTTCGCCCCGGAGGAGCCGAGAACTTGGGGCCCCGCTCCTCAGTGCACCCCCAGAGAAAAGCAGTCAGTCACTCGCATCTCCCCAGTCTCTGGCAGCACTCCCTGCTCACCCAGCCCATGACCGAGCATTTCTATCTCTGGCTCACGACCCCGTGTGGAGTCTCCAAACCCAGTAGATCCCTGCAGTGCACTCCCACGCTGCTCCTCCCGGCGGGGAGGAAGTTGAGTCTCCCTGGATCTGCCGTTTGTTGGGTCCCTGCTGGAGGAGCAGTGGCCTGACTGTGCTGCAGATCATGGTTTATGGCAAACCCAAGCTGAGAGCCCACGCCTTGGCTCCATCTCTGCGGCTGGCTTCCCGGCTCCGATACCTGGGAGCTCTGCCACACTCAGGCACCCCTGGTCTTTCTGTGACCCTGAGGGTCCTGAGATCACACTGTCCTCTGAGAGTTCCACCCCCCGCTTAGCCACTGGAGCCATGTCCCTCACGGAGCCAACTTCTGAAATTTCTGATTTTGTGCTCCACGGCTCTATCACTTGTCAGAAGCAGCCAACGGAGGCCCCTTCCCCCACCATCTATCCTCGCAAATATCGCCTCGGATTCACTTCTCCGCACGTCCTACCTTCCAGAAAGTGGTCGCTTTTCTGTTCAGAGAGTTGTTGCCACTCTCCTCTTCGATCTCCTGTTGAGTTCGTAGGTGTTCAGAATGGTTTGATCCCTCTCCAGCTGAATTCCTGGGACCAGACGAAATTTAGGTCTCCTTCTCCTCTGCCATCTTGCTCCTCCCACTGCTCAAATTTTCTATTTCTGTATAATTTGGTCTTGGAAGATTTCATGTTTCTAGGAATTTGTCCATTTACTTTATGTTGTTTAATTTTTTGGCATGTAACTGTAGTAGTCTCTTATGACTGTTTCTGTGGTGTCAGTTGTAACTTCTCTATTTGTGATTTTATTTTAGCCTTCTTTTTTTAGTAAATCTAGCTAAACATTCCTCTTTCTCTTTTCAGAGAAAGAGCTCTTGGTTTCATTTGTCTTTTTTTATTGTCTTTAGTCTCTTTCACTTGTTTCTGCTGTTATCTTTATTATTTCCTCCTCTACTAAGTTTTGGTTTCATTTGTTTTCTTCCTAGTTCCTTTTGCTATAAAGTTAAATTGTTCATTGGAGATCTCTGTTGTTTATTTCTTGAGGTTGGCCTGTATTGCTATAAATTTTCTTCTTGGTATATTTTTACTTCTTTGATTTTTTTCTATGACTCATTAGTTACATTAATCTCCACATATTTGTAGTTTTTCTAGTTTTCTCTTGTAATTCATTGTAGTTTCATACCAGTGTGGTAGCAAAGATGCTGGGTATCGTTTCAATCTTTGTAAATTTATTAAGACTTTATATAGTGGTTTAATATGTAATCTATGTATCATGTGTACTTGGGAAAAATATATATGCTGCTGTTTTGAATGGAATATTCTATATATATCTATTAATTCCACCTGGTCTATTGAGTTATTTAAGGCTGATGTTCTCATTTATTTTTCTGTCTGATTTATCCACTGATGTAAGTGGAATACTAAAGTTCTTACTATTGTTGTCAATTTTAAACTTTAGGACTGTTAGTATGTCTTAATATATTTTGGTGCTATTACGTTGAGTGCATATATTTATAAATGTTACATCTCCTTGCTAGATTTACTCCTTTATCATTATATAGTACCCCTTTTTGTCTTTTACTGTAGTCTTTGTTTTTAAACCTGTATTGTCTGATATGAATATAACTACATGAGCTTTCTTTTCCTTTCCCTTTGTATGAAATATCTTCTTTAAATCATTCATTTTCAGTGTTTGTGTGTCTTTAGTTCTGAGTCTTACTGTTTTTTATTAATTTAGTCACTATATGTCTTGTGTTTTGAAGTATAATTAGCACACAATGTTACATTAGTTCCAGGCATGCAACATAGTGATTCAGCAATACTATACATTACTCAATGCTTACAATAAGGGTAGTCACCCTCTGCCACCAACAAAGTTTTTACAATATTATTGAGAATACTTCCTATGCTGTACTTTTCATCTCCATGACTTAAATAAAAGTGGAAGTTTTTACCTATTGATCACTTTTATCTGTCTCATCCATATACCCATAACCCTAGCGTGTAGTAATTACAAATTCTTAGAGTTTAAGAATCTGCAATGACCCGCTTTGCCTACTGTGGGTGTGGTTTTTGTATTTTTGAGAGCCATCTCTCGCCACCATGGGCTTGTTGGTATATAGGGCTTGCTTCCTGTATAGCCACTTAAGATATATGGTTGCTGCAACTGCAGGCATGGTGATGTGTGGGGCTATCACCCCCTCTCCCCAACACTGGAGTCACTTGGAAGTGGTACCATTCCTGACCTTGGCTGCCTGCAGTGTGTGGTGCGGCAGGAGCTGTTTTGGAGAAATGCCTACCAAGACAGTGGGTTTGATGGGTTACAAAGTGTTAGCAAGGTAGATGGAGAGAGTGTTAGCATGGGCTCCTATAAGCATCCAGCTATCGCTGCTGATGGTCTCTGTTTCTCTTCCTCTACCCAGGTTTTTTGTTCCTGAAGAAATCTCCTAAGAATCCCTGCCGCTTTAGCACATATTCTAAGATTAGTCAGTAAGCTTCCTTCACATATACCCTAGACACTTTTCAAACTGCTGCTTCTTGTGCTGTCTTGGGCATTGTTATTTTAGTATGCTGGCTCTCTAAGAGTAGGGACTCCATTTTATATCACCCTCTTGCACTCTCCAAGTTAAGCCCCACTGGTTTTCAAAGCCCAGTGTTACAGGAACTCATCTGTCCAGTGCGGGTCCCCAGTGCCAGGGGTGTCCGGTGTGGAGTCTGGTCCTCTTACTTCTCCATGCTTGTGATAGCCCTCCAGTGTGTATATTTGTAGTTGCCTTGAGTTTGGTTCCCAACTGTATCTCTACCTCTTGTAAAATTAGCTGTGGAAAACCTGTTTTGCCTCAGATCATTTTGAGAGTTAATTGCATAGATGTTGAGATAGCTTTTATCTCAGTGTGTCTATTGGACCAGAGGAGTTCAGGATCCTACTCTGCCATCTTTTTAGCTCTCGCCCACACTGTCTTTTGATGGGACAATTGGTCCATTTACATATAAAGTAATAATTATTGATGGTATGTACTTATTGCTACTTTAATTGGTTGCTGTTTTTGTAGTTCCTCTCTGTTCTTTTGCGGTTTGATGGCTTCCTTTAGTGTTACATTTATATTCATTTTTCATTTTCTTTTGTGTGTTACCATAAGATTTTGCTTGTGGATTACTATGAAGTTCACACATTTCATACTGTGGATATGACAGTCTTTTTTAAAGTTGATAGTAACAAATTTGAACACATTCAAAATATGTAGATATGTGTCCTTTAATTGTTGTAGTTTTGATTTTACTAATTTTGTCTTTTTACTGACCTTTTCCCATGAGTATTTACTTTATTATTATAAATCATTACCATTGAAGTCCCTTTAATATTTCTCCTAATGTTGTTGAGCAGTGATGGATTTATCTTTTGATTGTCTTGAAAATTCTTTATCTCTCCTTTAAATCTGAATAACATTAAGTACAGTATTCTTGGTTGGAAGTTTTTCTTTCATTATTGTGAATATACCCTGCCATTCTCTTTTGCTTACAGGATTTCTGCTTAAAATCAGTTCAAATTGTAATATATAAGGGAACCCCCATAAGACCATGTTTTTCTCTTGCTGCTTTTATGAATCTCTCTTTAACTTTTGTCATTTTAATTATAATGTGTCTTCATGTGAATCCTTTTTGGTTCATATTATTTGGAACACCCTGGGCTTCTTTTATCTAGATAGTTGTTTCCTTCCCTAGGCTCAAGAAATTTTCAACCATTATTGTTTCTAAAAGTTTTCTGTCCCTCTTTCTATTCTTCTAGGATCCTTCTACTGCAGATGTATTGTTTGTTGTTGTCACAGATGTCCCTTAATACTTATTTTAAAAATTCTTTCTGCTGTTCTCTGTGGGTGAGTTCTTTTGCTTAATTTAGCTCCCTGATTCATTTTTCTGCTTATTCTAGTGTAGTCTTGTTGAATCCATCTAATGTATTTTTCATTTCAGTTACTGTATCTTCACCTCTGTGATTTTCATTTGTCACTTGTTTTTTTTGAAGGTCTCACTGTGTTCATCCATTCGTCTCCTGAGTTTAGTAAACATCCTTGTGACCATTACTTTGAATTCTTTATCTCTGTATCATTAAAGTCTTTTTTTCTTGAGGTTTTATTTTGCTCTTTCATTTGATACATAATTCTGTTTCCTCATGTTTCTTGACTCCCTGTATTTGTTTCTATGGATTAGGTAAAACAACTACCTCTCTCAGTCCGTAAGGAGTGGCCATGCAGAGGTGATGATCCATACTGTTCAAACTTGTCCTAGCATGTGGTTGTCTCTTTAACCTTTGTGATTGCCTAAACCATCTGATTTTTTTTTCTTGAATATGTCCCCATTGCTGAGGCTGTGCCAAGGCCCATGACCCAAGGAGAAGAGTCTCATTTAGCAACTACTTTCAGGCTGATTAAAATTTGCTGCTTGAGGGCCTGGCTTCTAAACTATGCAATTATATACAGTCCTTTGTGGTAACAATTGTAATTTCTGCTGGTCTCCAAACCAGGAGATCTAGATGTGTCCCTTGAGTAATAGTTACAAAAATCAGGATTCCAGGTGTATGAACAAGCTCCTTTCTGGGAGGTCCATCTCCTCAAGCTGTATGAAGACTAAGAGAATTACAAAGATGGTGTCTCTGCTTATGTTCTATGTGAGTGCCTCCTTGACCTCTAGATGTGGGAGAAATCTGAAGCCTATCCCATAGGCTGAAGCTCCAGGCTAAAAAAAAAGTTGGCCTTTTTCGCAGAAGGACTGGACTGTGTTGTAGTCTATTGTCTGTATAGTGCCCTGGGAGTGATCCTCTGCCATGAAGTACCCTTCCAGTTTTTACAGTCCCCTAGAGCTCTGGAATGGTTGCATTGTAAGCCTCCAGGATGAGGCAATCCAGGGGTTTCTCCTACATGGACCATGTTCAACCCCTGGCTTTAACAAGACAACTGGAGATTATTTGGGACAGAGCACACTCACTGGCTTCAGCAAGTGTTGGGACCAATTTCCAGTGCCAGTCTCAGCAATGTACCATGAAGGTGCTGTGTGATAGTTTGCCTCCCTGAGCCAGCAGGCTATGTGGAGTGAAAAAATGTTATCAGCATCTCCTTTTTAAAGAACCTCTCAACAGTCTCCTGGCCCTCTAGTCAATGCCCTCAGATCAGCAAATGAATTTCCCTCATGTATAATCTATGTTCTTTTTATACTGCTGTTTTTTTCTTTCTTTTTTTTTTTTTTATTCTGGGAAGGTGATGTAGGAGGATATTAATCTCACTTGGTCCCATGTACACACCTAGAGAACAGCCACATTGGTGCAACTAACCCAGAAAATGACCTGAGGAGTGGCAGCACAGACTTTCCACAGTTAATTGTAGAGAGAAGGATACACTGAAAAGGGTAGGAGGGGAGAAGATGCAGCAGGAACCAAACTTAGAGCAGGACTAACCGCAAATGGGAGGGACACCACAAGCACAGAGAAGGGAGAGAAGCAGAGCCCACACCAGGTGCCCTGGCATGGGGGACCTGCACTGGGAAGACAAGTCCCCATAACATTTGGCTTTGAAAGCCAGCAGGGCTTAGCTCTGGTTATTTTAATAATCAGCAGGGTGGGCTAGGGGAAGAGCGTTAGGATGATAGAAAACTGAGTCCCCACTCTTAAAAAGACAGCATTAATAAAAATCCCACTGGGACACAGCATGGAAGCAGCAGTTTGGAAAGCACCTGGGGTGTGTGTAAAAGATTTATTTACTGATTCAGAAGGCATACTGGAGGGCCAGGAATCTTTAGGAGACTTCTCCAAAACAAAAGAGCTGGCAGGCAATATTTCTCTCCCACCCCCCCATCCTAGATAGATGGACACCTGCAGGAACCCATGCAAACACTACATATAACTTGCTAACACCACACGCTTTGCCCCCCTGTTCTTGGGATCCAGCACAACCAATATGGCCCACCTCATCTTATAAGCAGTCCTGGCTGGCACCAGCACCACCCCAAAGTGACTCCTCTCGGGAGAGGGGAAGATAACCAAACACACCAGTTCAACTGTAGTCCCAGCAGCCGAAACTTAAAACTGGCAGTTTCAAGAGAGTGCCCTCCTGATCCTTGTGTTTGGAGCTACACACATGGTCTGGGGGCAGACTGCCTGTCCACTAACAAAAATGTTTCTTGAGACACTGCAGTTCAGTATGACTGCAGCCTCAGCAAATGAGCTAGCTCAAGGCAAGCATCTGGTCTCACTGCTGACACTACCCAACTGCAAGCCCAGGGTGACCCTAGACTGTAATTAGTACAGGGACCAAACTCTGCCCAAAACAGGCAAAGTAGGTCCAGCTCCACCTAAGGGACCCCTCTGAAGCACTTGGTTCTGTGGTACAAGGCACCACAAGCTTTCATTATACATAAAAACAGAGAGACAAAATGAGGAAATAGAGGGATATGTCCCAAATGAAAGAATAGGACAAAACCACAGCAAACGAGCTAAATGAAACACCGGTAAGTTATATGCCTAATAGAAAATTCAAAGTAATGGTCATAAATATGCTTACCAGACCTGAGAAACAAGTGGAGAATCTTAGTGAGACCTTCAAGAAAAGGATAGGAAATATAGAAAAGAACCAGACCAATCAGAAATGAACTCAATAACTAACATTAAAAATATACTAGAAGGAATCAAGAGTAGCTTAGAAAAGGCAGAAGAATGCAAGGTAGAAGACAAAGTAATGGAAAAAAAGTGAGACTAGGTTAAGGAAACTCAATAACATCATCAAGCATAGTAACATTCTCCTCCTTCTGGGATTTCTATAAAACAAGAGAGAGGGGGGCAGAAAACTTAACTTGAGTAATAGCCAAAGTTCCCCAATCTGGGGAAGGAAACTGACATCTAGATCCAGGAGGCACAAAAAGCCCCCAACCCCATCAACACAAGAAGGTTCACACCTAGGCACATAATTAAAATGGCAAAAGGAGGGATAAAGAGAGAATTTTAAAAGCAGCAAGAGAAAAGAAAACAGTTACATACCTGTGAAACTCTATAAAGTTAACAGCTGATTTTCCAGCAGAAACTTTGAATACATCATGCCACTCCCTTGAGCCTGCAAAGTGTTGAAAGGAAAAAACCCTTGACAATACTCCAACCCATCAAGGCTATCATTCAGAATAAAAGGAGAGCTAGAGTTTCCCAGATAAACAAAACTTCAAAGAGTTCATTAGCACTAAAGCATCCTTTAAAAAACATTAAAGGAAATTCTTTGGAAAGAAAAGGCCATAATGAGCAGTAAAAAAATTAGGAAAGGAAAAAAATTTCACGGGTACATAAAAACCTAATAAAAGTGGTACATAATTACTTTTAAAACTAGTACAGAGGTTAAAGCATAAAGCAATAAAATCAATTATATATATAAGAATGAAGGAATTCACAAAATGAAAGGATATAAAGTATGACATCATATACATAACCTATGGGGGGTGAGTGAAAATTTAGTGCCTTTGGAATAGGTTCAAACTTAAGCAACCATCAGCTTAATATAGGCTGGTATATGCATAAGATGATCTATCTGAGCCTAATGGTGATGACAAATCAAAATCCTTTAAGATATGCAAAAGAAAAAGGAATCCAAGCTTATCACTAAAAAAAAACCACAAGAGAAGAAGCAAGAAAAGATAGGAACAGAGAAGAACAAAATGGCAAAAAGTGTATACCTATCAATAATTACTTTGAATGTAAACAGACTAAATGTTCCAGTCAAAAGAAATAGGGTGGCAGAATAGATAAAAATGCAAGACCCATCAATATTTTGCCCTCAAGAAACACATTTTATATCTCAAGACACATACCAATTGAAAGTGAAGTAATGGAAAAACATTTACCAGACAAATGGAAGGAAAAAGAAAGTGAGGGTAGCAATACATATACTGGGCAAAAGAGACTTCAAGGTTGTAACAAGGGACAAAGAAGGGCATTACATAATGATAAGGGATCAATCCAATAGGTTATAATAATTGTAAGCATCTGTGCACCCACTATAACATCACCTAAACACATAAAGCCAATATTCATAAACCTAAAGAGAGAAATTGAAAGTAATACAATAATAGGGGGCACTTTAAATCCCTATTACAGGGGTACCTGGGTGACTCAGTCCTTAAGTGTCTGCCTTGGGCTCAGGTCATGATCCCAGGGTCCTGGGATCAAGCCCCACATCGGGCTCTCTGCTCAGCAGAAAGCCTGCTTCTCCCTCTCCCAGTCCCCTTGCTTGTGTTCCCCCTCTCGCTGTGTCTCTGTCAAATAAATAAAAAAAATCTTTAAAAAAATAAAAAATAAATACAAAATAAAATAAAACCACCTTACATCAATGGTTAGATCATCCAGACAGAAAATCAACAAGGCAGCAGTGGCTTTGAATGATACATTGGACTAGATGGATCTAACAGAGATCTTTAAGCATCACATGCTAAAACAGAATGCGCCTACTTTCCATGTATACATGGACATTCAGCAGAATAGATCACATGTTAGGCCACAAAACAAGCCTAATAAATTGAAAGACTGAAATACCATGCAACTTTTTTAACCAGTAATGTATAAAAGTGGAAATCAACCACAAGAAAAAATCTAGAAAGAACACACATAGAATGAAGCTATAACATGAATGGGTCAACCAAGAAATCAAGGAAGAAATAAAAAATACTGGAAACAAATGTAAACACAGTGGTCCAAAATCTTTGGGATGCAGCATTAGTGATTCTAAGAGGAAAGTTTATCGCAATACAGGGCTGCCTCAAGAAGCAAGAAAATTCTCAAAGAACAAAGCCAAAAGCTGGTAGGAGAGAAGAAATAATAAAGATTAGAACAAAAATTAATGAAATAGTTAATAGAAGAGATCAATGAAACCAGCAGCTGATACTTTGAAAAAATAAAAACCTTTAACAAGATCATCAAAAACGGAGGAGGGAGGACTCAAAAATAACTAACACCACAGAAATATAAAGGATTATAAAATAATATTATGAAAAATACCAACAAACTGGACAACTTAAAAAATGAATAAATTCCTAGGAACATATAATCTTCCAAAAATGAATTAGGAAGCAAGAAAATTTTAACAGATTACTGATTTAATTTCATTGAATCAAAAAACTCAAACAAAAAGCCCAGGAACAGCTATCTGTCTTCACAGTAACTTCTACCAATCATTTTATTTAAGATTTTATTCAAATTTTAGTTAACATATAGTGTAGTATTAGTTTCAGGAGAATTTGGTGATTTATCACTTAACTATAACACACTCATCACAACAAGTGCCCTCCTTAACACCCATTACCCATTTAGCCCATAATCCAGGCACCTCCCCTCCAGCAACCCTCAGTTTGTTCTCTCTAGTTAAGAGTCTCCTAAGGTTTACCTCCCCCTTTTTTTTCCTTTATATTATATTCACCTGTTTTTTTCTTAAATTCACATATACACACCATATCTTTTTATTCCAATCAACAGGTAATGGATCTTTGGGCTCTTTCCACAATTGGGCTATTGTTGATAATGCTGCTATAGACATTGGGGTGCATATGCCCCTTCGAATCAGCATTTTTGTATCATTTGGGTAAATAGCTAGTAGTGTAATTGCTGGATCATAAGGTAGTTCTATTTTTGAGGAACTTTCATATTGCTTTCCAGAGTGGCTGCACCAGTTTGCATTCCCACCAACAGTGTAAGAGTGTTCCCCTTTCTTTCTCCACATCCTTGCCAACTTCTGTTCCCTGTGTTGTTAATTTTAGCCATTCTGACATGTGTGAGGTAATATCTGATTGTAGTTTTTATTTGTATTTCCCTGATGATCAGTGATGACAAGCACCTTTTCATGTGTCTGCTAGCCATCTGTATGTCTTCTTTGGAAAAATGTCTTATTTTATGTCTTCTGCCCATTTCTTAACTGGATTATTGTTTTGGGGGCACTAAGTTTGAGAAGTTCTTTATAATTTTGGCTACTAACCCTTATCAGATATGTCATGTGCAAATATCTTTTGCCATTCTGTAGGTTGCCTTTTAGTTTTGCTGAATGTTTCCCTCACTGTGTAGAAGCTTTTTATTTTGATGAAGTCCCAATAGTTCTTTTTTGCTTTTGTTTCCCTTGCTTCCAGAGATGTGTCTAGTAAGAAGTTCTATGGCTGAGGTGAAAGAGGTTGCCGCCTGTATTCTCCTCTAGGATTTTGATGGTTTCCTGTCTACCAATCATTTAGAGAATAGTTAATACCGATTCTTCTCAAATTATTCCAAAAAAAGAGAAAACTTCCAAATTCATTTTATGAGGCCTACATTATCCTGATGCAAGACTATGAAAAAACTACAGGACTATATCTTTGATGACCTTAGATGCAAAAATCCTCAACAAAATATTAGGAAACTGAATTCAACAGTACATTAAAAAATAATACACTACAATCAAGTGGGATTTAACCCATGGTTGGTTGCAAGGTTGGCTCAATATTTGCACATCAATCAGTGTGGAACATTACATTAACCAGGGGAAGGATAAAAATTATAAGATCATCTCAAATCATTTGACAAATACAACATCCATTCATGATAAAAACCCTCAACAGGAGAAGGAGGTTTAGAGGGAATATACGTCAACATAATAAAGTCCATATATGAAAACCCACAGCCAACATATACTCAATGGTGAAAAACTGAGAGCTTCTCCCCTAAGTTCTGAAACAGGACAAGGAGATCGACTTCCATGACTTTAATCAACATAGTATTGGAACTCCTTGGCACAGCAACTGGAGAAGATATAAAACACATCCAAATTAGTAAGAAAGAAGTAAAACTGTCACTATTTGCAGATAATATACTATACATGGAAAACCCTAAAGACTCCATCAAAGCACAAATAGAACTAATTAATGAATGCAGTAATGTCACAGGACACAAAAGTAATACATGGAAATTAAGAAAACAATGCCATTTATTATTGCATCAAAAAATAAAAGACCTAGGAATAAACTTAAAGGAGGCAAAAATCTGTACTCCAAAAACTATGTAATATTGATAAAATAAATTGAAGATAACACAAACCAATGGAAAGATAAACCATACTCAGGGACTGGAAGAAGTAATATTGTTAAAATGTCCTTACTACCCAATGCAATTTCTATCAAAATGCCAACATTTTTCATAGAACTTAAACAAAAATCCTAAAGTTTGTATGGAACTATAAAAAACCCTGAATAGCCAAAGCAATCTTGAAAAGAAGAACAAAGCTGGAGGTATCACAATCCCAGATTTCAGAGATATGACAAAGCTGTAGTAAACAAAATGGTATGGTACTGGCAAAAAAACAGACACATAGATAATGGAATAGAATACAGAGTCCAGAAATAAACCCGCACTCTCCGGTCAATTCATCTTTGACAAAGGAGGCAAGAGTGTTTGATGGGAAAAAGAGTCTCTTTAGCAAATGGTATTAGGAAAATTGGACAGCTACATGCAAAAGAATGAAACTAGACCACTTTCTTACATCGTACCTAAAAATAAACTCAAAATGGAGTCGATATCTAAATGTGAATTCTGAAGCCATGAAATTCCTAGAAGAAAACATAGGCAATAATTTCTTTGACATTGGTCATAGAAATATTTTTCTAGTTATATCTCCCCAGCAAGGGAAATAAAAGCAAAATTAAACTATTGGGACTACACCAAAATAAAATGCTTTTGCACAGCAAAATAAACCATCAAGAAAACAAAAAGGAAGCCTACTGAATGGAAGAAGATATTTGCAAATGATATATATTTGGATGTTAATGCCTTATGGGATATAAGGAACTTCACCAAAAAACCCCACAAGTAATCCAATTATAAAATGGTCAGAGGACCTAAAGAGACATTTTTCCAAAGAAGGCATACAGATTGCCAAGAGACACATGAAAAGTGCTCAACATCACTAATCATCAGGGAAATGCAAATTAAAGTCATAATGATATCTATCCTTATACCTGTGAGGATATCTTTTATCAAACACAAGAAACAAGTGTTGGCAATGATGTGACGATAAAGGAACTCATGCACTGTTGGTGGGAATTTAAATTGGTGAAACCACTGTGTAAAACACTATGGAGGGTCCTCAGAAAAATTAAAAATACCTAGTAGTGCAATTGCTGGGTTATGGGGTAGCTCTATTTTTAACTTCTTGAGGAACCTCCATACTGTTTTCCAGAGTGGCTGTGCCAGAAGTCATCAGAGAGGGAGAAAAACCATGAAAGATTCTTTTCTATAGGAAACAAACTGACGGTTGCTGGAGGGGATGTGGATGGGGGGATGGGGTAATTGGGTGATGGGCATTAAAAAGGCCATGTGATGAGCACTGGGTATTATAGGCAACTGATGAATTATTGAATACTATATCTGACACTAATGATGTACTATATGTTGGCTAATTGGTTTTAAATATAAATAATATTTATAAATAAAACATTAAAAATAGAATTACCATATGATCCAGTAGTTCCAACTACTAGGTATTTACCCAAGGAAAATGAAAACATTAATTTAAAAAGTTATATGCAAGGGTGCCTGGGTGGCTCAGTCAGTTGAGCATCTGACTCTTCATCTCAGCTCAGGTCTTGATCTCACAGTTGTGATTCAAGCCCCATGTTGGGCTCTGTGCTGGGTGTGGAGCCTACTTTAAAAAAAAAAAAGATATGGGCACCCCATGTTTATTGCAGCATTATTACAATAGCCAAGATATGGAAACAACCCAACTGTCCATCCATAGATTAATGGATAAAGATGTGGTATACATACACAATGGACTATTACTCAGCCATAAAAAAGAATGAAATCCTGCCAAATGCAACAACATGGATGAACCTAGAGGGTATAATGCTAAGTGAATTAAATCACTCAGTGTGATAGATACCCTATGATTACACTCATACATGGAATTTAAAAACAAAACAGAGACAAAACAGAGTCATAAATACAGAGAACAAAACTGGTGGTTGCCAGATGGGAGGTTGGTGGGGGAATGTGTGAAGTAAAGGGGATTAAGGGTATATTTATCTTGTTGAGCACGAAGAAGTGCATAGAATTTTTGAACCCTTGTATTCTATACCTGAACTTAATATAACACTGTATGTTAATTCTATTTTTTTAAATGCTGTGGTTTTTTGATAGGTTTGGGGGCAATTGAGACTGCACATAATCCCACCAAGAAGGGAATCTCATTTCTGTACAGCATTTTGGAACCCCTGAACATTAGTCCCATTGATTTCTGAAGCCAAACTTGTGGGGTCTTTTTTACCCAGTGCAGACGCTAGGTAGGGGCTGTGGTGCCTGATGTAGGGCACCAGCCTCTCATTCCTTCAGCAGAAGTGCCTGTTTGGTGAGGCCCTTCCCTATTGTGTGTCACTGCATAGGGGATGAAGTTTGCAAGACCAGGTCTCTGCCTGTTCTACCTATCTCCGTGTGGTCCTTTTATTCTTTGTTGTGGAAAGCAGTTCATCTAGTTTTCAGATCCTTTTTTAAAGGGAAATGAATAATATGTAGCTGTAGATTTTGTGTGTCTTTGGGTGGAGGTAAATTCAGGATGTTCCTATACCAGCATCTTGGGCCCGTTTAAGTTAACTTCTTAGAAATCCAAAGCATATCTAGAATTGCAATATGATATTTACATATGTAGGATATACATGCATATCCATTTCTAACAGACCTAGTTTCTAATAGTCAATTTCTATTATATTTAGATTTCCTGTGCATCTGTTTCTGTTAGTCGATGGTTCTCTTTGTGTCATGTATTCTTTTCTATTCATCTATTAATTATCAAACTGTTGATTCAACAACTAAAATTGCATATGAAAAATAGAGAACTTGATTCTCTGGATCATGTTAGTTTCTTCCCAAAACAAGCATTTACCTTTTGCATTGCATTAGCCTCAGAAACTTGCTATTTTAGATTACCTTAATCCAGTAAAAAAATTACTTGATTCAGAGTTAGGCTTCTTTTCCTGTAAGGGCTCATCTGTATCTTTTTCTATTTTTCTCTTATACTACAATCCTTCTAGTGTTTCAAGCCCAAAATGTATGGGGATTTTCCAGATTTCCTTCTTTACCTTTATTCCAAGGATGGAACCTTTATTTAGGAGTCTTTTAATTTACATTTTCTCCTAGAGTGGAGAATTTGTAGAGCCTTTTTGCTCTGTTATCACCATAAGCTAGATGGAAATTTTGTTCAGTTTCTCAGTATCTATTAAGGGGTACTTTCAAAACCATCAACTGGTAAGAGTGGAATAAAAAAAAAAAAAACAGACTTCTCTCTTCAGACTTATATTCTCTCCTAGATCTTGGTCCAAAATTACTCAGTGAATTGGTAGCTCTCATTTTCCTTCAAACATATGAAATACAGTTTTTCTAGTAATTTTTAGTAGGAAGTGGGTTCAAACTACTTAATCTACCATTATATTTAAGTCGGTCATATAATTTTTATTGAAGTACTTCAGGCTCTTGAACACCTAGAGAGAAACTTTCACCAGAGAAAAGCCTTTAGCTCATGCCAACTCACAGCCAGAAGTGAGTTACTTAGAAGACCAGTGAAAAATGGAGTCCACTCTGTTCTGCCTCTGGTCTGGTTAGCTTACTCACCTAGTTGCCAGAAAAAATTAAGTGCCAGAAGAGATTCTTAGTGAAACCAAATATTGTAAAAATCTAAACATACTTCATGGAAATAGCATTGTGCATAAACTTTGTCTTCTCTGTGGGCTGCTTCCCAAGTAGCCAAACAGATGAACAAAGAATTATAAGCAAAACTAATAAATTTAGGTTATAGAACAGATTTGTTGAAAGAATAAATATTTCTATTATTTTTACTGGGCTATATTATAAGAGGTTGTGCTAGTCTGAATGGCCTGGGTTTAGCCACAGTAATAACACTATGTCCTACTACCTTATTTAAAAAACTAGTTATAGGGCGCCTGGGTGGCTCAGTTGGTTAAGCAACTGCCTTTGGCTCGGGTCATGATCCTGGAGTCCCGGGATCGAGTCCCACATTGGGCTCCCTGCTCAGCAGGGCGTCTGCTTCTCCCTCTGACCCTCTTCCCTCTCATGCTCTCTGTCTCTCATTCTCTCTCTCTCAAATAAATAAAATCTTTAAAAAAAAACTAGTTATAGTCTATGAATAGGAATATTTATGTTGCATACCCAGCATAGTTCAGCCAAAGGTTGTTGTCTTTGTCACTTAGAAATTCAAATTGTGACTTTATTTTGAAGTAGGAGGTAGGAATATTAATGTTTCCTTGAGGAAATTGTATATATCTCCTTACATTTGACCAAATCAAAATCCCATCATCACATACAACTTAAAAGTGAGATTTCTGTCTTTCCATTTTTGTTATATAGCATGATGAAAAATATTTAGTGATGAGTGAGTGGACTGTGATAGTCACTAATACTTTATACCAAATACTTTACTCTCTCTGCTTTTCAGGCAGACTTAACCCTTTGAAGTTAAATATCATGGAACCCTTCAGTCAATGAAACATGAGTGGAAGTATTATTAAGGCAGATGCTTAAAAATCCAGTGAACAGTTTTAGTCTCTACTATTCACTCCTACAGTGTCCCAGGTAGATCCATTAACCTGAATCCAGGGGTGAGGATGAAAGAAAACACTTAATGGACATGTAAGATGAGTGAGAAATCATTCTTTGTTTTTTAGAGTTACCAAATAATTGTTTTGTGTTGACTGTTTCTGCATATAGCATAATATAACCATGAATATTAAGATTTTATTTCAAATTGACAAAATATAAATTGAAAAGTAGAAATATTATTTAATAATTTGTTTGATTTGGGATTTAAAAACCAATATTTTCCCTATACTAAAAAATTCAAGTTTAGTTTTTCCCTTTTTCAAAGTGCATCTGTTATGCTGAAACAGGTCCTATTTCAAGCAGTACTATTTATTTATGTTTTTTTTATCATTAAAACCAGCAGTTTACAAACCTGGATACTTGCAAACAGGGATAAGATCTTAGGACAGTGATTTTTCTTAAATAATTATGCATAAAACTTTTTCATAATTACTCTAATTCAGTTTTACCATGTTGACCAAAACAGCCTTAATGTTTCCTTCAGTTTAAGCTTTATACAGGCTTCTTCCTGAAACTGGATCCTGAAATCCTTTGTTTTTAGGGTATTTTCTTTAGAAAAAGTTCTAAATACTGTCTCTGGCCATTTGAGATCTGAGTACATCTTTTTATAAGCCTGTCGCTGTTTTACAACCTATGAATGTGTATCCTAAGGACCTGGAAGCAATTGCTTTTAATGTAGTCATCATCTAAGATAAGCTCCCTTATCTCCCTAGTCCCTGTTGGATGTATAGGAGTCTAACTTTCTTGGGTGCCAATTTGGAACTAACTCAATTTGCTTGACATTATCCGTTGATCAATTTCCTCACTAATGCCTCCAAAACTTCTCTACTAGCACATATCTGACTTAAAAACCCCTCCTATCAATGTAGTTTAGACTGCCTTTTTTACTCCCCTCTTTATTGCAATAGCTTTGAATAAAGTCTTTGACAATTTTTGCTTGACCATATGTATAATTTATTAACACATTGCATTGCAGCATAATATCTTTCAATTACAACCCTGTTTTCACACTATCAATATTAATTTAGTAATAT
The DNA here is from genome assembly GCF_003265705.2 of Callorhinus ursinus. Lineage (NCBI taxonomy): Eukaryota > Metazoa > Chordata > Mammalia > Carnivora > Otariidae > Callorhinus > Callorhinus ursinus. Next base: position 6,186,537 of record NW_027397070.1, on the reverse strand, counting down.
ATACAACTTTCCTGGTAAAGATTTCCCCTTCTCTTGGTTAGTTTAAACTATCACAAGAAGAAGAATGAGAAAGGGCACTCAAAAAAGTTGCCAGTAGCTGAATACCTAATGTAGAGACAAAGGATCACAGTGATTTCTAGGAGCAGAACTAAAATATCAATGGCTTAGAGTCCATGATAGGAAGACACTGAACTCACCTCCACTCTTGGACACACTGAATCTATCTCTATATAGAGAGAAATTCTTCCTGAAATGCTGAGGGGTGATCAAACAGTTTTTGCACAACAAAGGGAGAGGGACCACATAGAGAATAGCGGGAGAGATGGAAACATGGGAATTCCATTCTCAATAGGGAATGATCTCACTGAGGGGTTCATGTGCAGACCAAACATAAAACAAAACAAAAACACAGCAGCTTAAGAGGAAATTAGACTATATGGGAACAAAATCCATTTGTTAAACCTGAGTGTCCACCAAGCATGGGGAAACTGCTGAAGCTCTCTCCAGGGATGGAGGTACTAGTCAGTACTTTCATTTATGTTCCCTCTCCCCCATGATAGTTCAGACTGTTAGTGTAGCTGGACTGCCACCTCATTGAGCCACAGGTCCCTAGCCCACACCAGCTCCCACTGTCTCACCAAGGCAGGCCAGCCACAAAACACCTTGAGATACTACAGTCCATGCCTGCTTCAGCTCCAGCCCCAGTCATCCTCACAGGGTACCTCCTGTGTATAGTGTCCTGCTTCATGTCCACTACAGCTCCAGCCAGTCAGCCTAAGCTGCTAGGCATATATTTCTACACAGGGGAGATTCTTACACAAGACCGCTCCTTCAGACTGGGAGAAGTAACTACTTGCCTAACTCAAAGAAACAAACAAAATGAGAGGACAGACTAATATGCTTCAGATGAAATGACAAAATTTCAGAAGACTTAAATATGGAAATGAGCAACCTACTTGATAAAGTGTTTGAAGTAATGGACACAAAGATGCTCGCTGAACTTGAGAGAACAGTGGATGAACTAATAACATCACAAGAGATAAAAAACATACAAAGGGAACCAATCAGAGGTGAAGTAAATGAAAAAGAGGGATTCAACCCTCTAAAGGATGCACAAGAATGGATCAGCAATCTGGAGGAGATGGCTTCCTTCCATTACCAACAAAAAAAGAATAAAAAATTGAGGATAGGTTAAGAGACCTCTGGGACAACATGAAGTGTATTAACCTTTACATTATAAGGGTCCCAGAAGGAGAAAATAGAGAAAGGGGCAGAAGATTTTTTTGAAGAAATAATAGCTGAAAACTTTCCTAGTCTGTGGTAAGAAACAGACATCCAGATTCAGGAAGCACAGAGAACACAAAACTAGATGAACCCAAATCAATCCACAAAAGACACATAATAATGAAAATCACAAAAATTAAAGAGAGAATCTTAAAAACAGCAGGGAAAAAAAATCAAACAGTTATGTATAAGGGAAACCCCATAAAGCTATCAGCTGTTTTTTTTCGGCAGAAACTTTGAAAATATTATGCTACTCCTTTCTGGCCTACACAAAATGCTGAAAGAAAACAAAAACAAAAACATTACAACCAAGAACACTGTACCTAGCAAAATAATCACTCAAATGAAAGGAGAGAGAGTTTCCCAGACAAGAGTTAAAGAAGTTCATCAACACTAAACTGGCCTTATAAGACATTTTAAGGGGCTTCTTTAAGCAGAAAAGGCCCTACCTACAAATGAGAAAATTATGACAGGAAAAAATTTCACTGGCAAAAGCAAATACAGAGTAAAATTAGACGACCAATCACTTATAAAGCTAGTTTGAAAGTTAAAAGACAAAGGTAGTAAAATCAATTTATCTACAAATATTAGTCAAAGGATACACAAAACAAACAGATTTAAAATATGATACTATGTAAATAAAACATGAAGGAGAAAGAGGAATAAAATGTGGTTCTTTTAGAATGTGTTTGCACTTAAGTGACATTAATTTAATAGAAACTGCTGTATACTTAGGATGTTATATATAAACCTCATGCTAACCCCAAACTAAAAATTTAAATTCTTCTCCCTATATATTTTTGTATTTAAGAATAGCATTAAAGAAAGCTATCAATCACAAAGAGACACAGCAACAAAAAAACTATAAAACATCCATAAAACTATGAACAAAATTACAGTAGGTACATAGCTAACAATATTTACTTTAAATATAAATGAACTAAATCCTCCAGTCAAAAGACAGAGGGTGACCAAATGGATTAAAAAACAAAACAAAACAAAACAGAAAAAACCCAGGCCCATCTATATGTTGCTTAAGGACTCACATAAAACTTAATGACATGTGTAGACTGAAAGTAAAGCGATGAAAAGAGACATATCCTGAACTGCAAGTGAAAAAATTAAAACAAAGCCAGTAACAAGACAGAAAATGGAATTACATAATGAGGGGTTAATCCAACAATAGGATATAACAATTGTAAATATCTGTGCACCCAACATAGGAGCACCTTAACATATATAGCAAATATTAACAGACATAAAGGGAGAAATTGACAATACAGTAATGGTAGGGGACTTTAATACCCCATTTATCTCAATGGATAGATCTAGACAGAAAAATCAACAAGGAAACAAAGGTTTTGAGTGACACATTAGACCAGAGAGATGTAACAGATATATACAGAACACTACATCCAAAAACAGCACAATACACATTCTCTTCAAGTGACATTGAACATTCTCCAGAATAGTTACAAAATAGGCTACAAAACAAAACATGTCTTACTAAATTTAAGATTGAAAATCATATCAAACATCTCTTCCAACGACAACAGTATCAAACTAGAAATCAATTATAAGAAACAACTGGGGGGTGGGGAAAACATGAACACATGGAGGCTAAACCTGCTACCAAATAGCTTATGGGTCAACCAAGAAATACAAAATTACAAAGTGCATGGAAATAAATAACAATGAAAACACAGCAGTTCAAAGTCTTTGAGACACAGCAAAATCAGTTCTAAAAGGGAAGTTTATAGTATTCTAGGCCTACCTCAAGAAACAAGAAGAATCTCAAGTAAACAATTGCACCTTACACCTAAAACAACTAGAAAAATAAGACCAAAGCTCAAAGTTAATAGAAGGAAAGACATAATAAAGATCAATGAGGTGTGCCTGGGTGGCTTAGTCTTTTAAACATCTGCCTTCGGCTCAGGTCATGACCCTGGGGTCTTGGGATTGAGCCCGATGTCCGGCTCCCTGCTCATCCGGGAGCCTGCCCCTCCTTCTCCCCCTGCCCCTCCCCTGCTTGTGCTCTCTCACGCTCTTTTTCCCTCAAATACAATCTTTAAAAAAAAAAATGAAACTAATCTGGTTCTCTGAAAAGATAAAATTTATATACCTTTATCTAGACTCATCAAGAAAACAAGGACTCCAATAAATAAAATGAGAAAGAGAAGTATAGTCAGTACCATAGAAATAGAAACCATTATGAGAGTACAACAAAAAAATATATGCCAACAAATTATGCAACCTAGAAGAAATGGGTAAGTTCCTAGAAACATATACTCTTCCAAGACTCAATCAAGAAAAAACAGAAAATCTGAACACCCAATTAGGAGTAACAAAATTGAATCAGTATTCGAAAAACTCCAAACAAAAGTGCATGGCCAGAGGTAGCTTTTCAGGTGAATTCTATCAAACACTAAAGTAGAGTTAATAACTATTTTCAAACTATTCCAAAAAAATAGAACAGGAAGTCACTCTTCCAAATTCATTCTGTAAGGCCAGAATTACCCTGATACCAAAACCAGACAAAGAACTACAAAAAATGAAAGAAAAGAAATAGAAAGGGAGGGAGGGGTAAAGAAAAAAAGGAAGGGAAGAAAAAAAGGATTGGGCGCCTGGGTGGCTCAGTTGGTTAAGCGACTGCCTTCGGCTCAGGTCATGATCCTGGAGTCTCAGGATCGAGTCCCACATCAGGCTCCCTGCTCAGCGGGCGGGTCTGCTTCTCCCTCTGACCCTCTTCCCTCTCGTGCTCTCTGTCTCTCATTCTCTCTCTCTCTCAAATAAATAAATAAAATCTTTAAAAAAAAAAAAGGAAGGAAAGAAAGGAAGGAGAAAAGAATTAATTAATTACAGGCTAATATCTCTGATGAACATAGACCCAAAAATCCTTAACAAAATAGGAGCAAACTGAATTTAACAATGCACTAAAAGGATCATTCACCCACGATTGGTTGGAATTTATTCCAGAGATGGAAGGATGATTCAATATATGCAAATGAAGCAACATGATACATAACATTAACCAAATGAAGGATAAAAATCACGTGATCATCTCAGGAGATGCAAAAAACCATTTGACAAAATTCAACATCTACTGATGATTAAAAACCCTCAACAAATTGGGTTTAGAGAAAACATACCCCAACAGAATAAAGGCCATATATGACAAATTCACAGCTATCATATTCAGTGATGAAAAGCTGAAACCTTTTCCTCTAAGATCAGGAAAAAGACAAGTCTGCCCACCCTTACCAGTTTTATTCAACAGACAGTACTGGAAGTCCTAACTGCAGCAATCAAAGAAGAAAAATAAATAGAATCAAAATTGGTAAGAAATAAAATATCCCTATTTGCAGATGACATGATATTGTATATAGAATATACTAGAGACTCCACCAAAAAACTATTAGAATGAATACAAAAATTCAGTAAAGTTGTAGGTTATGTAATCAATATTAGTGTATGGCAATGAAACTGATTTCTATATAATGAACTAGCAGGAAAAAATTAAGAAAACCATTTCATTTAGAATTGCATAAAGATAATAAAATACCTAGGAAAAAATTTAACCAATACAGACCTGTATTCTGAAAAGAAGACATTGATGAAAGAAATTGAAGATGACACAATTAAATGGAAAGATATACCATGCTCATGGATTAGAAGAATATCATTAAACTGTCCATACTACCCAAAGCAATCTTTAGATTGAATGCAATTCCTATCAAAATACCAATAGTATTTTTTGTAGAAAGAACAAATAACCCTAAAATTTGTATGGGACCACTAAAGACCTTGATAGCAAAAGCAATTTTGAGAAAGAATAAGACTGGAGGTATCACAATCCTAGGTATTAAACTATACTACAAAGGTTAAATAACTGAAACAGTATGGTATTGGTGCAAAAACAGACAGATCAGTGGAACAGAGAGCCAAGAAATAAACCCACACTTATGTATTCAATTAATCTACCACAAAGACAAGAATGTGTAATGGGAAAAAGACAGTTTTTCCAATAAATGGCATTGGGCAGCTACATGCAAAGGAATGAATGAACCTGGACCACTTTCTTACACCACACACAAAAAATAAATTCAAAATGGATTCAGTACTAAAACTTGAAACCATAAAACTCCTAAAAGAAAACACAGGCAGTTATCTCTTGAGCATCAGAGGATGTGTCTCCTTAGCAAGGGAAATAAAATCTAAACTAAACAATTAGCTACATCAAACAAAAAACCTTTTGCACAGCAAAGAAAACCATCAGCAAAACAAAAAGGCAACCTAGTGAATGGGAGAAGTTATTTGCAAGTTATATATCCAATAAGTGGTTAATATCCAAAAATGTAAAATAATCCATAAAGCTAGACACCAAAAAACCCAAGTAATTAAAAATGAGTAGAAGACCTGAGTAGACATTTTTGCAAAGAAGACATACAGCCAGCACACATGAAAAATGGTCAACATCAGTAATGCAAGTCAAAACCATAATGTGTTATCCTATTATACCAATCAGAATGGCTAGGTCAAAAACACAAAAAATAACAAGAGCTGACAAGGATGTGGGGAAAATGGGGAATTTTGTGCCCTGTTGGTAGGAATGTAAGTTGGTGCAGCCGCTAGGAAAATGTATGGAGGCTCCTCAAAAACTTAACAGAAATACCATATGACCCAGTTATTCCACTTCTGGGTATTTACCCAAAGGAAAAAAAAAAACCTAATTTGAAAAGATACATGCATCCCTATGTTCCTTGCAGCATTATTTACAGTAGTCAAGATATGGAAGTGATCCAAGTATCCATTCATAGATGAATAAAGAAGTGGTATATATACACAAAGCTATGTTGTTCAGTCATAAAAAAAAAATGAATTCTTGTCATTTGTGACAACATGGATAGACCTAGAAGGTACTGTGCTGAGTGAAGTAAGTCAGAAAGAGAAAAACATCATATGATTTTACACTTCTATGTGGAATCTAAAAAACAAACACAAAGCTGAATAAGACCTATAAATACAAAGAACAAACTGGTGGTTGCTAGGGGGGTAAAATGGGGTATGTGTGAAATAGGTAAAGGCAATTAAGAGTTACACACTTCCATTTATAAATAAGTCACAGGGATAAAAAGTATAAGATAGGGAATATAATCAATATTATTTAATAACTTTTTATTGTGACAGATGGTAACTACATTTATCATGGTAAGCATTTTCTAATATAATTAATAAATCACTATGTTGTTAACCTGAAAATATTGTATGTCAACGGTTAATTTTTTAAAAACTGAAGAAAACCTACATTATTAGCTGAAATAAGAAGTATGTGTTTTTATGTGTGACCTAGTGTATATTTGTGCATCTGCCACAAACACATAAACACTGGACCATATCAGACTACTGTGTATCAAAGATGCTACCTTATTTGGCTATTAGCAAAATTGTTCCAGCCTCCCACCCCTGAACATTGTCCATAACATGTATTTTCAATTGCAAATATAAATAGAATGGTATTTTTGGTATAATATTATTTTCATAAAGTAATTATATACTATTAATATACTACCTTCAAGTATAGATTAAGAAATAGTCTCAACTCAGCATCAAAAACTAATGATGTAATATATGGTGATTAACATAACAATTAAAAAAATAAAAAAAAATAGTCTCAACTCAACTATTTTAGTCTGTATGTTGTAACTTTTTTTCACTTCTGGACAATTATGTCACAATTCAAAAACTATGTTATGTAGGCAAATGAGATTTTAAAAACTGAATCTTATGACTGATAACTACCAAATTTAATCATACATACATAAAAATATTCTGGACATAATTATTTATATAAGTTGCAATGTCACTCAGAAAGTTTTAAAAACTTTTAGGCAGTTCCAAACATCTCTGTGCATCACACCTTATTAAACCATTTAATCTAGGGGTGCTTGGGTGGCTCAGTCATTAAACATCTGCCTTTGACTCAGGTCATGATCCCAGGGTCCTGGGATTGAGCCCCGCATCAGGCTCCCTGCTCCGCAGGAAGCCTGCTTCTCCATCTCCCACTCCCCCTGCTTGTGTTTCCTCTCTGTGTGTGTCTCTCTCTCTCAAATAAACAAAATCTTTAAAAAAATAAAATAAACCATTTAATCTATATATAATCTATCAAACAGTGGTTAATCTAATTTATCAAGCACAAATTTGAACTGTGGTCAGTAATTACTATCACCAAGATGTAATTTTTTTTAGTATATGTGCTGCCAAAGTGAGCACAAGATGTAATTTTTTTAGTTTTTTTAAATTTTATTATATGTTAGTCACCATACAATACATCATTAGTTTTTGAAGTGATGATCCACGATCAATTGTTTTCGTATAACACCCAGTGCTCCATGCAGTACGTGCCCTCCTTAATACCCATCACCAGGATAACCAATCCCCCCTCCCCTCTAGAACCCTCAGTTTGTTTCTCGGAGTCCATAGTCTCTCGTGGTTCGTCTCTCCCTCCGATTCCCCCCCTTCATTTTTCCCTTCCTTCTCCTAATGTCCTCCATGCTCTTCCTTATGTTCCACAAATAAGTGAAACCATGTGATAATTGACTTTCTCTGCTTGACTTATTTCACTTAGCATAATCTCCTCCAGTCCCATCCATGTTGATGTAAAAGTTGGGTATTCATCCTTTCTGATGGCTGAGTACTATTCCATTGTGTAAATGAACCACATCTTCTTTATCCATTCATCTGGTGAAGGGCATCTCGGCTCTTTCCATAGTTTGGCTATTGCGGACATTGCTGCTATGAACATTGGGGTGCATGTGGCCTTTCTTTTCACTACATCTGTGTCTTTGGGGTAAATACCCAGGAGTGCAATTGCTGAGTCATAGGGTAGCTCTATTTTTAAATTTTTGAGGAACCTCCACACTGTTTTCCAAGATTTTATTTATTTATTTGACAGAGTGTGTGTGGGAGGAAGAAGAGCAGGAGAGACAGAATCTCAAGCAGACTCCATGCTCAGCACAGAGCCCATGTGGCTCCTTCTCATGAACCTGAGATCATGACCTGAACCAAAACCAAGAGTTGGACATTCAACTGACTGTGCCACCCATGTGTACCCAAGATGTAATAATTTTAACGTAAAGCAGTTCCTATTGAATGATGCAATTAATACCTCAAGTAAAATGTCTTTGCAAAATGTCACCACCTTAGATTTAAGTAACAAGATAAATAATTCAAGATCCATATCCATGATCAGACTTACAATTTTAAACAAATTACATGAAAATTTCAAGATGTGTCATAACACAAAAATAAGATGTGCTGCAATACACACACACACAAATTAATCATTGTCACAAAGCCTAGCTTGTTAACTCTGTTCTTTGAATCTGGATTGTTTATAGCTGTTAAAGGCAAGCACTTGTCAGTCCATGTTTTTATACAACTTGGTCTTTTTGTTCCTAAACACATCTTCAATAAATTAAGCAAGAGTATATCCAGTTAGATTTACATTTGCATATAATTGTTTGAATATATTTGCTTCTGCTCTATTTAAGAGATCATCTTTTATAAAATCATTGTAAAAAATTCTTATGAAGAAATAAGTGTTCATAACTTTCCAATCGAACAATGTATCAGTGTTCCAAAAAAAAAAAAAAGGCAGAATTACTAAGAAATTAGATTACTAGCTGGATAAGTTAGGTAGACTGATATAGAGCTAATATAATATAGATACATATAAATATCTCTGTACATCATGTTCAAAATTCAATGATATGTAGATCTATCTACCCATGTATTTGTCAAAATCTTTTTTGATTAGATTAAAAAACAATCCTAACTATGCCTTTTTGTTGCATGTGGGATATCATAATATATACATATTTATGTTCAAGTTCTTTTTCTTTAAGATTTTATTTATTTATTTAACAGAGATAGCGCATGTGAGTGCAAGCAGGGGGAGAAACAGGCTCCTGGCTGTGCAGGGAGCCTGACATGGGACTCAATCCCAGGACCCCGGGATCATGACCTGAGCCAAAGGCAGACACTTCACTGACTGAGCCATCCAGGTGCCCTATGTTCAAGTTCTTATTGTGGATAGAAAAAATCAATTGATGGATAACTATTTAAAAGGATACCATATTAATTGGCAGATGCCTGATTTTAAAAATTACTAAATTTTAACAGATTCTGTCAGTGTGCTAAAATATACCATTTTTACTGATTTGGAAAATATTTGTTTGAAATTATTGGAAAAGGTGTAACTACATTTATTTTTATTGTATTTTCTATATCAATTTCATGTCAAATGGAATAATAAAGTTTAGTACATAAAGTTTAACATATGAAGCTCACATATTAACCTGCTTAATATATAAAGTTTAGGTTACAGTGCTTTGGTTTTCACCCACCCCCACTAAAGTATCTGCAATTTAAAAGTGTGACAAAATATCTTATGTCTGATCTCTTACAGGATATGTGATACAGGAGTTTCTATCACAACTGCAGTATGTGTCACTTAATAAATTTCTATGTCAACAATGCTTGGAGAACTCTACTTGTTATTAAATAGCACAAAGAGTTCCCAGATACTTTTCATTTTTCATTTTACATATTTGCTTTATTCTCTCTTCAATACAAATGTATGTGTATCTTTTTCTGAGACGTCAGAGTGAGTTGCAGACAAAACATCCTTTTATCCCTAAGTACTTCAGTACTTAGGGATACTAAGTACTAAATTCCTCAAAAAATTGAGGAATTCTATGTAATCAAAATAAAATTGTCAAAATCAGATAGTTAACACTGATATTGTACTATCATCCAATATAAAGACTTGAGATTTTGCCGGTTGTACCAATAATGTCCTTTACAATGAAAGAAAATATAAGAGAATGGGTTATATTACATTGTCATTTCTCTTTCATGTCCTTTATTCTGAATCATTTCCTCAGTCTTTCTTAGTATTTCATGACGTTGACCTACTTGAAGAATACAGCCCAAGTATTTTGTAAAACTGTTCACAGTTTAGGTTTGTCTCATGTTTCCTCATGATTAGATCCAGCTTATTCCCTTTTGACAAGGATGCCGAAGTGATGCTAAGTTCTTCACATGACATATCAGAAAGCCCTTTCTGCCAGTAGTCTCATTACCATAAAGTTATATTTGATAATTTGCTTAAGGTCAGACCTGCCATGTATCACCACTATTTTTACTCTTTGTCATTAATGAGTATCTGCTGGGGAGATGCTTTGAGACTATATAATATCTTCTTACTGTTCCAAATTTTACTCATTGTTATATCCATTGAGGATTCTTAATATGATGATGTTTAAAAATGGTTATTCTCTAGTTATATTATTCTTTCTCCATTTTTAGTTGATTTTCTGTTAGGAAAATCTCTGTACCACTATTGATTAATATTTCTATGGTTTTGTGAATTCTAATTTTACTCTATAAATCATATTATTATTACTGGTAATTAATTTTGCTTCTCCAGCTATCATATTTGGCCAGTGGTAACCTGTTTAAACTGGCCCTGGTATCCTCTTAACATGTCCTTATCATTATTTAAGTCTCGTAGCACAGCAAAGCATTCCAGGTTCATTTTATTCTTGCCCTGCCCAGCTCTTGAGCCAGCCACTATCCTAGAAGCCCCAGTCATTTTACTGGAGAATGGTATATAAAAACCAATATATTTGGACACTATATTTGCTCACTGCTACTATATATCATTGCTTCTAGATCCTCTCAAATAGAGCATATACATATATGCATATCTATCTTCCCAAGATTCACATTGTTATCTCCAATTCCAGTTCAACACTGCTGTGTTCTTTTAATTCTTACTCATTTCTGTATTTGTGATTCTCTGCAACAGTTCAAAACTGGCACAACTACATATATATTTACTTATTTCCTCATTTTTAGAATGTATAAAAAGTAGTTTCTGCATTGCTATTCTACTGAAAAAAAAAAAACAAGAGAAATGCCTATGAATTTGATCATACTATTTATTTAGAGTGGCTTTTGACTTTAGCCAGAGAACATATTGTACAGTTATTTCTTCACAGTTACCTGAATTGTTCTTATTCATTTTTTCTTACTTGTAGTATAGTTATGCTGTTTATTTGAAATGCAGTTCTTTTCACATATAAATGTTTGAATTACAATTTTGGCAAATACTTTAAAGGGTATACAAACACAAAATAATGCTACACATAAAAATTGGTGATGGTAACTAAATTTAATTATCATCCCCCAAGTTTTCAACTTACCTCATACCTACAAGCTTTTCCTTATTGTACAGCTAAGACTGTTGTCATAGTAACAGCAAAGAAAGATGAGAAATTGAAGAAAGTTTAATGGTTTTTCAAGAACATCTAGGTAAAGTCATGTAACTTTCCTGGACTTCAGATTCAATAATCAGGGGTTTGAATAATGTAATTTCTTTTAATTCTAGTTAGTTAACATACAGTGTTATATTAGTTTCAAGTGTACAACATAGTGATTCAGCACTTCCATATAACACCCTGTGCCCATCACAACAAGTGCACTCCTTAATCACCATTACCTGTTTAACCCACCTCCCCTCTGGAAACCATCAGTTTGTTCTCTGTAATTAAGAGTCTGTGTCTTGATTCCACACCTATTTTTTCTCTTATTTTTTCCCTCTGCTTGTTTCTTTTTTCTTTAAGATTTTATTTTTTATTTTAGAGAGAGAGTGGGAGCAGGGGAAGGGAGAGTGAGAGAATCCCAAGAGGACTGTGGCTGAGCTTGGAGCCCAACACAGGGCTCAATCCCAGAACCCTGATATCATGACCTGAGCTGAAATCAAGAGTCAGACACTTAACCGACTGAGTCACCCAGGCTCCCCCGCTTCTCTTTTTCAAGTTTTTATTTAAATTCTAGTTAGTTAAAATACAATGTAATATTATTTTCAGGTGTACAATTTAGTGATTCAACATTTATATACAACACCCGGTGTTCATTATAAGATGTGCACTCCTTAAACCCCATCACCTATATTTTCTTATCCTAAACAAGAATTTTGAAAATTTTAAAGTGTATGAAGTGATGAAGATGGCAGGCTACAGAACTAGAGGTACTGGCTCTCAATCTTCCTCTGTAAGCTTAGGTCAATTATTTAGCCTCTCTCTGCTTCAGTTTTATCATTTATAGAAGGGCTGATAATAGTATGTATCTTACAAGGTTGATAAACTAATCCTTATTAGCATCAATTAATACAGGGCTTTAAACATAATAAAGAAGCTAGTTCATGATGGTGAAGTAGGAAGATTTTTCCACTCTACACATGGACACAAAAAAAAATCTACAGCCACATATGGAAAAGTGGCCTTGGTCAGGGAGGGGATAGCTGAGTAACTCCTATACATTCGGCAAAGAAAACCTTCACTGCAACAGGTAGGAAAGACAGAGATAGAATTTCACTATAAACCCCAGCACCGTGAGTCACAATTGGGAAAGAGCACAAAATCCAGAACTTCACCCTGAGGAGCAAAGCGTTTGAACCCCACATTAGGCATCCCAAATTTCAAGACCTGTATCTGAGAGACAAACCCCCAAAAGCATCTATGTTTGAAAGCCAGTGGGGGTCATGCCCACAGCAAAATGAGAAACAGGACACCTGGGTGGCTCAGTCGGTTGGGCATCTGCCTTTGGCTTGGGTCATGATCCCCAGGTCCTGGGATCGAGTCTGGTATCTGGCTCCCTGTTCAGGGGGGAGCCTGCTTCTCCCTCTGCCTGCCACTCCCCCTACTTGTGTTCTCTGACAAATAATGAATGAAATCATATATATATATGTATATATATATATATATATGAGAAACAGTCCTTTTTTTAAAGATTTTATTTATTTTAGAGACAGAGATTATGAGAGAGAATCTCAGGTAGACTCCCTGCTTAGCATGGAGCCCAATGTGGGGCTCGATCTCACCACCCCGAGATCATAACCTGACCCAAAATCAAAAGTCAGATGTTTAACCAATTGAGCTACCCAGTTGCCCCAAGAAATAGTTCTTAAAGGGTCATGTGTGAACTCACCCAAAGACAAAAGAGTGGAATTTGTCCAATCGGAGCAGCAAAAAGAAACAAGAATTTTTTTTAAAAAAATTTATTTTGTTATGTTAATCACCATACATTACACCATTAGTTTTTGATGTAGTAGAAACTAGAATTTTTTAAAAAGGTAGCCTAAAATGACTTATGAGACAATATCAAGTGGACTAAGATTTTCATTACCATGGTCCCAGAAGGAGAAGAGGGAAAGAAAGGGGCAAAAAACTTAAAGAAATAATGGCTGAAAACATCCCTGAGTGGAGGAAGGGAATGGACATCCACATCCATGAACATTAGAGAGCTCCAAATAAGATGAACCCAGAAATACAAACAAAAAAAATGGTCTTTAACTTTTGATATTTTAAAGAGAAAGTCTTAAAAGCATCATGAGAAAAATTGTTATGTATAAAGGAACAGCTATAAGACCATCAGGTTTTTCAGCATAAACATTGTAAGCCAAAAGGGAAGGGCACGATATAATCAAAGTACTAAAAGAAAAAGCTTCCAACCAAAAATACCCTACCTGGCAAAGTCATCATTCAGAACTGAAGGAGACAGAGTTTTTCAACAAGCAAAAACTAAAGTTCTTTTATGACTAGACCAGCTTCCTACAAAATGTTAAAGGAACTTTTTATACTGAAATGAAATGATGCTAATAATTAAATAGGGATGCCTGGATGGCCCAGTTGGTTAAGCATCTGCCTTCGGTTCAGGTCGTGATCCCAGGATCCTGGGATCCAGCCCCACGTCAGGCTCCTTGCTCAGCAGGGAGCCTGCTTCTTTGTCTACCTGCCACTCCCCTTACTTGTGCTCTCTCACTCTGACAAATAAAATCTTTAAAAAAAATTAACAAATAAATATGGAACTATACATTTCACTGGTAAAGATAAAAGTAGTAAAAATAATTACAACCATAATAATCAGTTCAGGGATATACAAGAAAAAAGATATAAATTGTGATATAAAAACAAAATGTGGGGAGGTGAGGAGAAATGTAGAGCTTTATAATTCATTGAAATGCAAGATACTACCAACTTAAAATAGATTATTACAATTTTGTTATTATATGTAAGCCTTATGAAAACAACAAAGCACAAAGTAGATACAGAGAAGAGAAAGTAATCTAAGCATAGAACTACAAAAAAAAAATCATCAAATCACAAGACAGAAAAAACTACCATAAAAAAATGAGCAAAATGGCAATATGTGCATACCTATCAGTAATAACTTTAAATGTAAAGGGACTAAATTAAGAAATCAAAAGACACAGTGACTGAATTGAGAAACATACAACCCATGTACATGCTGCCTACAAGACTAAATTCAGATATAAGGACATACATAGACTGAAAGTGAAGGGATAAAAAAATATATTCTATGCAAATGGAAACAAATCTGGTGTAGCTATATTTAGACAAAATAGACTTTAAAACAAGACTGTAATCAGAGATAAAGATAGGTATTACATAATGATAAAGGGAACAATCCCACAAGAGGGCATAACATTTATAAATATTTATGTACCCAACAGAGGAGTACCTAAATACATAAAACAAATATTAACAGACCTAAAGGAATAAATAGCAATACAATAATAATAAGGGACTTTAATACCCCACTTTTACCAAGTAGTAGAGCATCCAGATAGCATATGAATAAAAACACATTGGCATTAAGTGACACATTAGACCAGATAGACCTAATAGATGTATACAGAACATTCCATCCAACAGCTAGAGAATTCTTCCTAAGCACTATGGAATTTTCTCCAGGACAGATCATATGTTAGGCCACATAAAAAGTATCAATAAATTTAAGAAGATTAAAATCCTATCAAGGATCATTTGGGACCAAATGGTATGAAACAAGAAATTAATTTCAAGAAGAAAACTGGAAAATTCACAATTATGTGGAGATTAAACAACATGCTATTGAACAGCCAGTGGATCAAAGAAGAACTCAAAAGAGAAAAAACTAAGTGAAAATAGAGCTACAACATTGCAAAACTTATGGGATGCAGCAAAAGCAGTTCTAAGAGGGAAATACACAGTGATAAATGCCTACCTCACACAAAAGAAAAATCTTAAATAAACTGCCTAACTTTACACCTCCAGGAACTAGAAAAAATCCTAAAGTTAGAAGAAAATTACAAAGATAATATGGAATTAGAGCCAATTAAAATAAAAAAGGTAAACAAAATTGACAAACTCTTAGCTAGACTTAATGAGGAAAAATATAACTGTCACCACAGAAATACAAAAGATCATACACTACTATGACCAATATATGCCCTTGACCTCTAGAAGAAATAGGTAAGTTCCTAGAAACAAAAAACCTACTAAGACTGGATCATGAAAAATAGATATCTGAACAAACCAATTACTAATAAGGAAGATGACTCAGTAATCAGAAATCCCCAACAAACAGAAAGTTCAGGATGAGATGGCTTCAGTGATTTTTCCAAAAATGGCAGAGGATGTAATACATCTCAACTCATTTTGCAAGGCCAGCATTATCCTGACACCAAAACCAGACAAGGATACAAGAAAATTACAGGCTATTATCCCTGATGCACACAGATGCAAAAATTCTCAAAAAAATATTAGCAAACTGAATTCAGCAATGCATTAAAAGGGTCATGCACCAGGATCAAGTGGGATTTAGTCCAGGGATGCAAGGATGGTTCAACCTCTGTAAATCAATCAGTATGATACACCATATTAACAAAACGAAGGATAAAAATCATATGATCCTCTCAATTGATACAGAAAAAGCATTTGACTAAATTCAATACCAGTTCATGATTAAAAAAAAAAAATCCCTCAAAAAACTAGGAATGGAAGAAATTGCCTCTACATAGTTAAGTCCATATATGACAAGCCCATAGCTAGCATCATAATCAAAGGTGAAAATCTGAAAGCTTTTCCTCTAAAATTATCAAGATAAGGTTGTCCACTCTCACCACTTCTATTGTACATAGTACTAGAAATCCTACCTAGAGCAATTAGGGTAAGGAAAAGAAAGAAAGGAATCCAAATTCTATATATCTTTGATATATAGGAAATCCTAAAGACTCTAATAAAACAATTGTTATAATTAATTAGGTAAAGTTGCAGGATATAAAATCAGCATACAAAAATCTGTTGCATTTCTATGCACTAATAATGAACTATCAGAATGAGAAGTTTAGAGAATTATCAAAAAGAATAAAAAACCTAGGAATACATATAACCAACAATGTAAAAGACCTGTGTAGTGAAAAAAAAATTAGCCATTGATGAAAGAAATTGAAGAGGACACAAATAAATGGAAAAATATCTCATGCTCATGGACTGGAAAATAGTACTGTGAAAATATCTGTACTACCCAAAGCAATCTACAGATTCAATGCTATCCCTACTAAAGTACTAATGGCATTTTTTTACAGAAATAGACCATACAATTCTAAAATTTGTATGGAATCACAAAGGACCCCAAATTGAGAAAGAAATCCTCAGAAATGAGAACAAAGCTGGAGGTATCACACTCTCTGATTTCAAACTATGTTACAAATAGCTACAGTAATCACAACAGTATGAAATTGCCATAAAAATAGACACATAGATGAATGGAACAGAATAGAGAACCCAGAAATAAACCCCCACAAAAATGGTCAATAAAATTATGACAAAGGGAGAAAGGATATTTTCTTTAATAAATGGTGTTAGAAATATTGAACAACTATGTGCAAAAGAATGAAATTGGACCACTAACTTACACTATACACAAAAAATTAAATCAAAATGAAGTAAAGACTTGAATGTAAGAACTGAAACAGTAAAACTCCTAGTAGAAACCACAGGTGGTAAATTCTTTGATATTGGTTTTTGCAATTATTTTTTTGGATTTGACATCAAAAGCAAAGGCAATGAAAGCAAAAATAAACAAATGGAACAAAATAAAGAGCTTCTTCAGAGTAAAGGAAACCTCGAACAAAATAAAAGGGCAACTTATAGAATTAAAGCATTAACAAATTATCTATTTAATAGGTTAATATCCAAAATATATTAAAAAATCTCACCTAACTCAATAGTAAAAAAAAAAAAAAACTATTTAAAAATGGGTAGAGGATCAGAATAGACATTGTTCCAAAAGACGACAAACAGCTGGCCAACAGATATATGGAAAGTACTCAACAGCACTAATCATCAGGAAATACAATCAAAACCACTATGAGATATCACCACATACTTCTTAGAATGGCTATTATCAAAAAGACAAGACATAACCAGTATTGGCAAGGATGTGGAGAAAAGAGAATCTTGGTGCACTTTTGGTGGGAATATGAATTGGTAAAAGCACTATGAAAAACAATAGGGAGGTTCTTCAAAAATTAAAAATAGAACTACCAAATGATTCAGCAATTCCACTTCTTGGTATTCATCTAAAGACAATGAAAATACTAACTCAAAAAGATATATGCACTCCCATGTTTACTGCAGTGTTATTTACAGTAGCTAAAACTTGGAAGCAAACTAAGGGTCTCTAGATGGTTTGATGGATAAAAAAGGTGGGGGGGTGTAATAGACTATTATTCAACCATAATAAAACAGTATGCTGCCATTTGTGAATACGTTAATGGAGCTTGTAGGCATTTTACTAAGAGAAATAAGTCACACAGAGAAAGAGAAATGCGGTTGGTTTGATCTTACTTATGTGTGGTATCTAAAAAAAAAAAAAAAAAGCTCAGATACAGAGAACAAACTGGTGGTTGCAGGGGTTGTAGAGAAAGGTATAATGAGTGAAAGATATGAAAATGTACAAGCTTCCAGTTATAAAATAAGTCATGGTGATATAATGTACAGCGTGGTAACTATAATTTAAAATACTGTGTTATCTATTTAAAAGTTGCTAGGAAAGTAGATCTTAAAAGTTATCAGAATAGGGGTGCCTGGGTGGCTCAGTTGGTTAAGCGACTGCCTTCAGCTCGGGTCATGATCCTGGAGTCCCGGGATCGAGTCCCGCATCGGGCTCCC
Source organism: Callorhinus ursinus (assembly GCF_003265705.2). Taxonomy (NCBI): domain Eukaryota; kingdom Metazoa; phylum Chordata; class Mammalia; order Carnivora; family Otariidae; genus Callorhinus; species Callorhinus ursinus. The sequence continues at coordinate 6,168,169 of NW_027397070.1, read as the reverse complement.
TGCTCAGCAGGGAGTCTGCTTCTCCCTCTGACCCTCTTCCCTCTCGTGCTGTCTGTCTCTCATTCTCTCTCTCTCAAATAAATAAATAAAAATCTTTAAAAAAAAAGTTATCAGAATAAATAAAATTTGCAACTATGTATAGTGATAGATGTGAACTAGGCTTATTATTGTGGTGATCATTTCACAGTATATACAAATAATACATCACCATGCTGTGCATCTGAAACTAAGATAATGTTATCATCTGTCAATTATGTCTCAATACAAAAAAAAATGTATAAATGGGGCGCCTGGGTGATTCAATCAGTGAAGCATCTGCCTTTGGCTCAGGTCATGATCTGGTTCCGGGGTTGAGCCCCCTGTCGGGCACCTTGCTCAGTAGGGAGCCTGCTTCTCCCTCTCCCTCTGCCTGACACTATCCCTGCTTGTGGGCATGCTCTCTCTCTCTGTCAAATAAATAAAAATCTTTAAAAAAGTGTATAAGTAAAAGTCAGCAAAAAAGATAACTGGTATCTCTTCTAACTTTTGTGATTTTTTTACGACAATAAGACTCTCACAGCATTGGAGAGCCTAATATAATTTACTATGTTTCTATATTATGATAAATTAAATCTCTTATAGGCATTAATTACTAATATATGCCTGTATACCAGTATGGACAAATACAGCAAAAGAAACATGAAAGAAAAAGATAAATTATAAATTTAACACCAAAATTTTGTAGCTGTACATTTTTCCAGAGGAAATGAAAACATTTCACCATGAGGTTTTATAGGAAATTGATAAGATTTTTATGTGGCAGAATTTTATACAGAATTTTGAAGAGAAGGTAGAGGTATGAATTTTCAGAAGAGGGAGACAAAACTGGGTTATTAGGGCTTATGGGCAGGGAAAGTGCATTTTGTTAACTAGATTAAAAAAATGGGCAGGAGCTTGTAATATATGGTAGAGTACTGTGAGTTTATATATTTGCTTCATGTAAAATATTTGACTAAAATGACTTATGAATTTTGTTTTCATAATTTTTTTCATCCCCATCCAGGGGTTCTTTCTTGATGCATCTGTTTGAGAATATTGTTTCTAGGAAATATACCAAATAAGTCCAACTCTAAACAATAATGTAGAATTATTATTGTCTTCATTTAGAGTAAAATTGGAGCTGAAATTTCTGCTTAGCTTTTAATCCTATAGATTTTCAATTGCTTTCCACAGTGCTCCTTGGAGCCCCCCTTGCATTCCTATTTCAAAAATCAGTCAAAAATTTGAAGGGTTTATAGTCCAATTTTGGACCTCTATTCCCTGAACTATTTTCCTGAGTATTTTCCTCAATTTCCAGTCTTCTGGCAGCCCCAAATTCTTTCTTCTGATACTTTAAGCCAAAAATCTGGAATTTTCTCCTTGAGTTTAACTGACCCACTCTATATGGACTGAGGATTGCACTCTGAACCATTTAAGTATAGCTCTCACCCTGTTTTGTTTCCTTATTTTGAAGGTCAAATCAATTCCATTTTCTGCCAGTATTTAGTTGTGCTTCAATGCCTTCAAATAGTTGAGTTTTAAAATATTTTGTCCAGAGTTTACAATTACTATCAGAGAGATGTTTAGTCTGATATTGCCTTTACCACAACCTGCAGTGATTTTAAACTGGAGATATTATACAATTGCATTCTGAATTCTATTTTTGCTAATGAGCAATACACTTTGGTCTAATTATCATTTTTATAGGTAAATTCTGATTGCTTTTAATTGCTCTCATTTTCATTGGCTTTCTTCAATTTTCTTATAATGTATCTAGCTTTAAGGTGTGTATGTGAGAGAGACAGACAGACAGACAGAAAGACAGGCAAAGAGATGACTCCATACACTGTTTCAATCTCATGATTCATTTTTTTCTTAAGTCTGCAATATTCTTAATTATCTCTTTGAATATGATCTCTCCCAGTTTTCACTGTCACCTGTCTTGGGAATTGCATTACTGTAATAGCCTCATAACAGGCCTCCAAACTTCTGCTTGCCTTCCCTCAATGGTCCACTTCCAATGTATCAGCTAGAATGATCCTTTAACATATATCTGGTCTCAAATCCTATTCCTTTGCTTTTCAAGACCCACAGATACCTCTCTCCTAAATTGAATTCCTTTCTAATTCCTATAATTCCTTACAGGATATGGTATCTGACCCCATCTCTTATTCCTGTTTTTCACAATCTCTCTATTCCTACCTCCTTGCTTATTTTGAACATACCATATATGCTCTCAAAATAGAGCATTTTCTCTAGATCTTCCTTCTTCCTGAAGTACAACTCTAATAGCTAACTATTTGACTAAATCCCTTAGTCCTTTCAATATTTTCTTTCATATTCCTCAGAGTTCTTTCCTGAACACTATATCAAATACTATAATTGGCCCTTACTCTCACACCTCGCTAGAATGTAAATTTCCCAAAGATGGGAGTCTATTTTGTTCACAGATGTATTCAAGTGCTTTGAATGCAGGCTGGCACGTAGAATATAAATATTTATTGAATGAATAAATGTGTGATAGATCCCATCAATCTATTTACTATGTCTCTTCACTATTCTTTTACAGTTTTCCTATCTGTGTTGCATTCTGAGTGATTCCCAAAGCTATCTACCAATGGTTTAATCCTTCCCCTGCGTGTAGTATCCTGCTTATATCATTTCATTAAGGTATCTAAATTATTTGTAACTAGTTTTATAGCAAGATTTGTTTTTTTTTTTCTCTTTATGTTTTTTATTTTTTTTTTTTTTACTGACTTTTGGTTTCTATGCCTTGTTTCTTCTTGTGGATGTTAAAATATACTTAATTTATCATCTTCCCAAATATTTTATTATATTTAATTCTTGATGTAAGAATTTTTTTCTAAAGTGTTTCTTCATAATGGTGTTATTCTTCATTATGTGGTTTGTAATTTTTGACTGTGAATTCACCTTCAGAGGGGTTATTTTCCATGCAATCTCTGTTTTCTATGTTCTAAGGCATTTTTATCACCCCTATATGATTGTGTTTATTTGGTACTCCCGGGATTCTGTGTACCATTTTTAAACTGGTTTTTAAATTAATTTATTTGGTTGGAATAACTGAAAAATACCTCCTAGTTTGAAGCAAGGCACAATTGCAATAGGAAGAATCCTCTTAACACCTTTAAAATAATAGCTCTTTGCTCCTGGAGTATGCCAAGTTTGACTAGCATCATAACCTTATAGGTTCAGTCTCTACTCAACTCTCTTTCAGTCTTCCTAATCCTATCCCCCACTCACACTTTACCATTCCTGTTTCTTATTTTCACACCTGGCTGTGTGTTTTTTTTCTTTCAAGTTTTTATTTAAATTTCAATTAGTTAACATATTGTGTAATATTAGTTTCAGGAGTAGAATTTAGTGATTCATCACTTACATATAACACCCAGTGCTCATCAAAACAACTGCCCTCCTTAATACCCATCACCCATTTAGCCCATCCCCCCACCCACCTCGCCTCAAGCAACCCTGTTTGTTCTCTATAGTTAAGAGTCTCTTTTATGGTTTGCCTCTATCTCTTTTTTCCCCCCCCGATCGATGTTCATCTGTTTTGTTTCTTGAATTCCACATATGAGTGAAATTAGATGGTATTTGTCTTTCTCTGACTGACTTATTTCACTTAGCATACTACACTAGCTCTTTTAGTATAGTGTAGACTTCTCTTTAGTTTGGAAAAGTTCTTTATAGATTTTGGCTACTAGCCCTTATCAAATATGTCATTTGCAAATATCTTTTCCTATTCTGTAGGTTGCCTTTTAGTTTTGTTGATTGTTTCCCTCACTGTGTGGAAGCTTTTCATTTTTGATGAAGTCCCAATAGTTATTTTTTGCTTTGTTTCCCTTGCTTCCAGAGATGTGTCTGGTAAGAAGTTCTATGGCTGTGGTCAAAGAAGTTGCTGCCTGTGTTCTCTAGGATTTTGATGGTTTCCTACCTTACATTTAGGTCTCTCAACCATTTTGAATTTATTTTTGTGTATGATATAAGAAAGTGATTCAGTTTCATTCTTTTGCATGTTACTGCCCAGTTTTCCCAATACAGTTTGTTGAGAGACTGCCTTTTTCCACAAGCTATGTATTTTTTAAATTATTTTTTAAATATTTATGTGTTTGAAGCTTGAGGAGAACTTTTCCTCATCTCTTCATAGGAAGTCACCTATCATCTATCTGAATAGCTACCTATAAGTTGTAGCCCCCACTACATACCCTTCGCACAATATGCTGTAGTCACACTAAATTTCTCATTTTCAAAACATCATGAACATTCTCTTTTTTTATGACTTCACACATGCACTTTATTCTTCTTGTAATTGCTTTAATTATCTTTCCTAAATTCTTCCTGGAAAACTCATATGTATCATTAAACACCAAATGAAAAGTCTCCTCTGTGGAGATATCACTGAATCTCCCAAGTAGAGTTAATTGCCTTATACCAGGCATTTATGTATCTGCCCTCTAACTCTGACTTTAAGAACATATTAAATATAAGTATACTTTAAGAACATAATAAAAATGTTATGTTTTTCTCCATAATTGCTCACCACAGTTACTTAATAAATAGGGAGTTAAAAATAAAAATTCAATTTAAAAAAATGTACATTAATTTTTGGAAACAATATTAGGAATAGATTTTCTTCCTTTAAATTTTAACTATTGTAAAATATAATGTAGTTCCAAGAAATAATGTTTTTTGGCACATTCTAACTGTTGCCATTTTTGCCTTTTTCTTCGTAGAAGTTATAAGTATGAACTCTCAAATATAGACTAACTCAACCATTAAATAAAGTATAAGACTTCTGCATCTGTCTCCTGTTCTACCTCTATATATTAAAGAGAATCACAACTCTAATTTTATTATTTGCTTCTTACATTCCCTATTAGTAAAATTAAAGGGATGCTTCAGAAACAGTCCTCAAACAGTTGAAATTGGGATTCATTTTAAATTCATGTAATTAGAACAGATTTCCCCAAATATAAAGACATGATATATAGATCACCAATTTCAAGTAGTAAGAAAATCAGGCTCTTTTTTATTTTAAATACAGAGTACTTGGCTATCTTATCCAATCAGAAATTTGTTTCATGAGAAAGTTTAACTTCATTTTTTTTTTAATTTTTTTATTGTTATGTTAATCACCATATATTACATCATTAGTTTTTGGTGCAGTGTTCCATGATTCATTGTTTGTTCATAACACCCAGTGCTCCATGCAGAACGTGCCCTCCTCAATACCCATCACCAGGATAACCCATCCCCCTTCCCCCCTCCCCTCTAGAACCCTCAGTTTGTTTTTCAGAGTCCATCATCTCTCATGGTTCGTCTCCCCCTCTGACATACTCCCCTTTTCTTCCTCTCCTGTTATCTTCTTCTTTTTCTTTTTTCTTAAAATATGTTGCGTTATTTGTTTCAGAAGTACAGATCTGTGATTCAACAGTCTTGCACAATTCACAGCGCTCACCGTAGCACATACCCTCCCCAATGTCTATCACCCAGCCACCCCATCCCTCCCACCCCCAACCACTCCAGTGACACTCAGTTTGTTTCCTGAGATTAAGAATTCCTCATATCAGGGAGGTCATGTGATACATGTCTTTCTCTGATTGACTTATTTCACTCAGCATAACACCCTCCAGTTCCATCCACGTCGTTGCAAATGGCAAGATCTCATTCCTTTTGATGGCTGCATAATATTCCATTGTGTATATATACCACTTCTTCTTTATCCATTCATCTGTCGATGGGCATCTTGGCTCTTTCCACAGTTTGGCTATTGTGGACATTGCTGCTATAAACATTGGGGTACACGTACCCCTTCGGGTCCCTACATTTGTATCTTTGGGGTAAATACCCAGTAGTGCAATTGCTGGATCGAACGGTGGCTCTAATTTCAACTGTTTGAGGAACTTCCATACTGTTTTCCAGAGTGGTTGCACCAGCTTGCATTCCCACCAAGAGTGTAGAAGGGTTCCCCTTTCTCCACATCCCCGCCAACATCTGTTGTTCCCTGACTTGTTAATTTTAGCCATTCTGACGGGTGTGAGGTGGTATCTCATTGAGGTTTTGATTTGGATTTCCCTGATGCCGAGCGATGTTGAGCACTTTTTCATGTGCCTGTTGGCCATTTGGATGTCTTCTTTGGAGAAATGTCTGTTCATGTCTTCTGCCCATTTCTTGATTGGATTATTTGTTCTTTGGGTGTTGAGTTTGATAAGTTCTTTATAGATTTTGGATACTAGCCCTTTATCTGATATGTCATTTGCAAATATTTTCTCCCATTCTGTCGGTTGTCTTTTGGTTTTGTGGACTGTTTCTTTTGCTGTGCAAAAGCTTTTTATCTTGATGAAATCCCAATAGTTCATTTTTGCCCGGGCTTCCCGTGCCTTTGGCGATGTTTCTAGGAAGAAGTTGCTGCGGCTAAGGTCGAAAAGGTTGCTACCTGTGTTCTCCTTTAGGATTTTGATGGACTCCTGTCTCACGTTTAGGTCTTTCAACCATTTGGAGTCTATTTTTGTGTGTGGTGTAAGGAAATGGTCCAGTTTCATTCTTCTGCATGTGGCTGTCCAATTTTCCCAACACCATTTGTTGAAGAGACTGTCTTTTTGCCATTGGACATTCTTTCCTGCTTTGTCAAAAATAAGTTGACCATAGAGTTGAGGGTCCATTTCTGGGCTCTCGATTCTGTTCCATTGATCTATG